>NW_027106871.1:1849970-1868088 GCF_000696795.3 Halyomorpha halys | reverse complement strand
AGCTTATAAGTGATTTCACTGTTCTGTAGGAAAGTTGTAGAACAGGCTGGTTCTCTGCAAAACCAAGTTTAGCCAAGTTGTCAGCTTGCTCATTACCTTCTATGCCAACATGGCCTGGTATCCACTGAAGAACTATAGCCCTTCCTCTTTTCTTCATGATAGCAGCCATGTTTCTGCACTTTTCTTCCGTGGGTGACTATGCTGCACCTGGTGTTGTTAATTTTTGTACTATGGCTTGGGAGTCGCTGAAGATTACCGTGTTGTCATTGCATTCAATAGTGGCTTCCATCATTAAAAATGTAGAAATTTCTTATATATGATAAAATAAGAGTTTTTATAATAATGCAAGGACGTGATTTAATATCTATTTATAGTTGAATTACGGAACATTCCTGCAATAAAGATTAAAACTACTACTCTTTTAATTAGAATTGGAATAAACCATGAATAGTTATGTCAGAGTAAAAACTGACCATTACAATGTTTACTATAAACAGATCATATGATATTATCATGATTGGAGAAGTTTGTCGGGGGGTGCGGTCAGCAAAGAACAACATAAATAAACAAAACCATATTTATTTATTTTATGCCGACGTTTCGACCTGAGTTTCAGGTCTTCATCAGGGGTTGTGGCGTAGAAGGTAGGAAGTAACTGATATTACCACGGATACGAATATCATCAAACAAGAATACATTTTTCTATAATATAAATAATTATTTTATTGAACTATATAGTTAGGCAGATAAGAGAAATGCACACCTACGCCAGAACTGTTTACGCATTGAAGGCCTAATCCAACCGGAGCCTCCTGGCCCTAATATCTCTTTAATAGGACGAAATATTATTAAACACTTGGAGATCTATTCAAAATTACTCATGAATTAACTAAATAATTTCAGTTTTGATTCCACTATTTTCTCAATCAAGCGCTAGTGATTACAACCACACATAAAATAAGAATGCGGAACAACAACCAACTTTAACAAACAAAATTATTTCCATTTTCAATTTTTTTTATTTATTAGACGTTATATAAATTTGTAAAAAAATGAAGAAATCTTGTGCTCACAAAGCACAACTTTCATATCAGAAAAAAAATTAATCCTAGAACGTTTCATAACAGTTATTTCTTTATTATTCAGAATGAAAATGAATTATCGTTCTTCAGGTGGCCTGTTAGCACACACACAAAGACATGCAGACACAGGCGTAATAAATAAACCTGACTTTGTTTCCAAACAGTTAATATTTTTTTCAAGGTGTAGCAGAAAAATTCGTACGTTCTCATTTGTCTTCTAATATGAAATATTTACTAAAGTAAAACAGTTTGAATTTTTGGAATTCCAATCCATGAAATGGAAAAATTTTCAGATCTGGTTTCAAAATTTTGATTCATTGCAATAAAACATTATTCGTAAACAAAGTTTTATCCTTGAATTTATTCTCAATAAGAGAGAGCTATAGTGATATTTTTCTCTCACAACTTTTTGGTTATTTGAGGTCAAGACACCTTCAAATATTTGATTGAGGGGCCAAAATTCATTTTTAAAAAATTAATTTTGCTGTTGTAATGAAAATTCGTATTTATGAGTTCCTTGATGTACAAAAAAAACGATAATGCTTTTATAACTGCCTAAAATAAAACAGTTTAACAACATATAACGAAGCCGTGTATATGTGCAGTATTGTTGAGCACAACCTGCTAAGTAAAATCCTGTGGATTATCAGAGCCTTTTGAAGTAGAATGTGGGCTAAGAAAGGGTGACCCAATAGCCTCTCTCCTGTTTAATATCGCTCTACAAGCAATCATAAATAGAGCAGGACTATGTCAGGAAGGAACAGTATTCACAAAGATGACCCCAGTTCTGGCCTATGCAGACGACGTCGTCATCATCGGTAGATCTCTGCAGAGCATTAAGACTGATTTCGAAGCAATGGATGTCGAAGCGAAAAGGATGGGTCTGCATAGTAATGAGGAAAAAACCAAGATTATGCTGCGGGGTAAGAAGCCTCTGGACCAGAGTATGAGTCGCCTGGAAATGGGCCCCTATAATTTCGAAGTGGTAAGAACTTTTACGTATGGCTCTATTATCAATAGTAATGAGGATGAGCGAGGAATGAAAGGCTCATAAACTGTACAGTTACGTTCCGGATGGTGTGCGGCAACGTGAGGTAGGCCGAAGGGCCGATCGAGGGATGCTGTGAGACGGCATCTGCGGGAGGAAGGGACGAAGGGAGGGAGGGAGGGAGGGAGGGAGGAAGAGAGAGAGGGGAGAGAGAGAGAGAGATAGAGAGAGAGAGAGAGAGAGAGAGAGAGAGAGATTTAATCTATCTAATTGGCTTGCTCATAATTTTAAGAAAATAAAAGAGTAATTTCAGGCACAAACATGCCATACTGCGATTTAAGAATGTTAACCATACAAAGAGGATATTAAAAGTGGTGAATATGGTAGTGATATAGGGATTTATATGCAGTAGATATAATACTTAAAAAGAAAAAAAATAAATATAATAAGTACAAGTTTTAGTGTAATTTGTTAAATACCTACAATTCCCTAAAGATTAGACCGCAGAATAATTTACAAGGCTAAAAGTATTTGAGACAGCAGAATTTAACTAATTTCATATAAGCTAAAATTAATTAATGGAAGTAAAAATGGTAGATTATGTAAGTGTTACTTTTTTTAATTTCCTTTTACCTTTATTACATTAATCTCTTCAATACGGGCATTCGAAATGGATAAAAAAGAAAAGCAATGAAAACATAATTAAAGAATAAATTTTATTTCTGAATCCCATTCTCGTTTTATTGATTATTACAAAAGATGCAGTTATAACCTAAAGAATTTATTTTACGGAACACCTTAAAAAGGTCGTTATAACATAGCAATTCTTGTCTGAGGTTTTTTAATGGGCCGTTCTCTCCATCATGATGTGTATTAGCTCCATTTCTAGAATTTAAGGGATAACTTGTGATTTATTTTATTTTGCTACAGACGTTCAGCTATAACTTAATACCTCCTATAGTTTATATTCGTTTTTACTCTATCCATTTATCATTTAATATAATATAGCAATAAAAAAGTCATAATTCCGTGAATTGGCAATATTTTCAGATCTGAATTGAAATGAAATCTCCTAAACGCCATTCTTGAGATATCTTATCTCATATCAAGTTTTTAAATACCATTTTATTGCTTTTTGTCCAACTAGCTTAGTTTATTGAACTAATATTTTTTTTTTAATTGACATATATCCTGGGATGTTTCTAAACCTGTATAAAAGAATAAGGTGAATGTAGACATATTGTAAAATACAATAGTATCATGCAAAGATGTAGTTGTCAGAATTTATCAACCTGCAGTGGTTAATCTAATTGGCAAATGAAACAAACAATTCCGGTGTTCCATTTAAAAAGGGTGTATGGAAACATCAATCTCGAGTCTTCAAAAATGCTAATGAACTACATAACAACCGTGACAAACTCGACATATTTCTCGACAACATAGATATTTCTTAGTTGACAAAAACGCAATTTACTCAAAGGTAACATTCCTACATCCGTGACTACATTACTTACAGATAAGACCAAGGCGATTCTTGCATCCTTATCATATTCCTCTATTTCTTCATTTAACATCATCACCTGAGTATTGGCCACCTAACTCCCTTTCTTACAACCTCCTTGATTCTTTATTCTAATAATTAAATTTTTCGTAGAAAATAGTGATGATTATAATGAGTGCAGTGTACTTACTCTAATATGTGCACGTAATGAGGTGTTGGTTAAGTTAACTGGATCTTACAAACATAAAATAATAACATGAATGTAATTTTTTTTTGTTAATATATATCTTCTTTATATAAACATATATATAAGTTGGATGTTTGGTCACGGATGTAGAAATGTTACCTTTAAGTAAATTGAGTTTTTGTCAACTGAGAAATATCTATGTTGTGAAGAAATATGTTGGTTCGTCACGGTTGTTATGTGTTCTATCCCATAAGGAGCTGGATCTTGGGATGGAGTGTTTACTTGAAGAGTAGGGTGGGAAGGAGCTGGGTGTGAATTTTCAGGTAGTAATTTAATCTCTATGTGTAGATGAAACTGAAGATGGTAGGTCCAGATGTAGGAATGAGAGGTAAGAGGCGCAAAGTAACTATTAAAAAAAAAAAAGTATTTTTATAAAGGCAAGTAATATAAGGAAAATAATGATTAGGTGATGATATATATTTTAGAAGCAATGATTTATCATTTGAGAATGAAATATAGACGACGAGGCGTTGTTAAAATATAGCTGTATCGAGAAAGAGAATTTCCGTATAGGTGGACGTAAATAGTGGAATAAATCTGGTTAAATTAATATTACGTCAACTTTACTCTAATCCCTAACTTTATTTCAAATTTAGAACTAATCAGGTGAGCCGTTTTCAAAATATAGGCAAGGAAAATGAGTATATATCTGATTTAAAGAAAGTAGAGGACGGAATCTGGTAAAATATATTTGGGACCAACTAGATACCCATCCGTACCATCCCTGAAAATGTCATCAAAATTGAATTGACAGTTCGAGAAATTATTAAGAAACATAAATTTGACTACATACAGAGATATTCATAAAATGTGGATCCGTTATATTTTCTCTTCTTTTTTTTTCAAAAGTAAAATGTTTTTTATATTTTTTTAATTATTTTAACTTTTCAACTAGACTTATTCAAAAATATTTTAATACTAAATAATATTTACTACTCTTATAAATGCAGGATACTTCCAGTTTTCGCTTAAATGTTTCTTTAGATTTTTATCTTTATATAGATAATTATTTAGACTTTTTAAAAAGTATTCATGTCGTTTGAAAAGAATTCACAAATTACAGTAATACTATGGAAGTGGATTTTTTGAATAATCAAAGAAAAATAAACATTTTTCTGAAAATGTTGAAGTATTTTTGAGCATGAGGAAGTATTTTTTTCCATTTTTTCATAACTTTACCTGAATAAGAAATATATATAATTGGAAAGTTTTAAAACGACGTTTTCTGACAATCAGACCCAAGTCATTTGTATGCTAACGACTGAGTTACCTTAATTGAATTAACCAAACGGTAAAGTCAGTCTCTAGGATTAGCTTGAACTGAGGCCTCTTTCATGGCATCTTTCAACAACACCATTCAAATATTTTCCGATTCCATCTACTTTCTCAGCAACGATACATTTTATGTTACGAAATGTCAATGAGTCCTACCGGTACCAGAATATCATGATGGAATTACTGACATCCTTTTGAAAGAATTTTCAAAGACAGTGTGGGTCGTCAGTTAGTGTACTATATAGATTTTTTCAGGTTCTATGGCCGAGAACACCGACGAAATAGCAATTTATAGTAGCTTAGTTAATGCAGAGAAAGCTCTACGGCAGGTGAAGGAGGCTTGTACCGATATCACTAAGAAACTGGATAGACCGAATATTAATGTGAATTCCAAGAAGACTGACTGTATTATTTTCTCCTTTCAGAAAAATAAGCACTCTCTACCTGAAGTATATAAGGCAGCAGGACACGAGAATAGACCAGCAGGGAGCATAGTATATCGGGGGTCACCCTTGATAGACATCTGACGCTAGCTCGCAACTGCGACAAAAAAATCCATCTGGTTAGGACCAAGTCTTACAGGCTTAATCACCTGTTAATTTCTTCTAATCTCTCACTCCGCCTCAAATTAATGATTTATAATAGTGTTCTCAGGTCTGCTCTGCTCTGTGGATCACCTATGCTGACCAACATAGCACCAAGAACAGCCAAGAAGCACCAACAGCTTCAGAGCAGCATGATCAGACGGATAATACGACATGATTCATTACAAAGTGACTGACCACATACAAACGACACTCGATACCTACCGACAGTGTCAGAGTTCATCACTCAGAGGAGGCACATCAAAGTCTTGTATAGCCTCCAGCACTGCACAAACCCACTGTTCAGGACACCGACAGGACAGCCACAAAGACGGCAGACCCACACAAACAGCATCATACTAGACTGAGACATAAAAAGCAGTAAAAGAGTTTCCCCTCAACTCGTTTTTTTCCGATCTCGACCTCAACCCCGCACACCCAGGGGATGTAGAAAAAAAAATGTATACAGTTGCAAAGCAAATAGTCGATATTTTTTAAATCAAATTATTATTATAATATATATAATATAGTTTACCGTAAAACTTAAATATAAGAAGATGGTCAGGGTTGTGGTCAAAAAAGAATAATATTTATATTATTAAATAGTTTATTACTATTTTATAGTAATAAACTATAATAAAACTGTAATAAAATAGTTTATAATTATTTAATGTCCAACGTTTGCCCCACTTTGTATGGCTTCATCTAGGCTAAAAAGAAACAACTAACAACATTACAACCAATAAGATACAATAAGGTAAATTAAGGTAGGATAAATATTATTTAAAATAAAGTGATAAGAAATTACATATAATTAAAAGGAAGGAAGACATAAAATAGTATTAATATAAAATAAACTTGAATAAATAATGATAAGAATAAAAAAATAAGTAACAATGGTAAGAATAAATTAAAAAAAAAAAAGAAGTAAAATATACAGTTAAAAAAAGTACAAGAGACGTATATGAAACAAAAAAAAAAAGAGAATAAGAAAGTATAGATTAAATAAACGTCGTGAAAGAATAAATATGAATAAAAATAATAATAATGCTATTAAATGATAATAAATGAGAAAGAACAAATCAGGACCACCTTCCTGTTCAAAACGAAAGGTTAAACAGAAGGTGATAATAAATCGGAAGCATGGAGGAGTGGAGGGGATGTGGCTAGCCGGTTAACGGTTGTATTTTTATTTCAAATACGTCGCGTATACAGGAAGTAGTCATAAAAATATGACGAAAAATGAGAAATAATAAGAGAAAGATACAGAAATATGATAATAATAACTATAATAATTTTCTAATTTAGGATTTATCAGTAATAATAATAATCTATAATCTAATTTTATATGTATTTTTATATCACTTTATTTTTAAATTATATTTATCCTACCTTAATTTATCTTATAGTTGTAATGTTCTTAGTTCTTTTTTTTGTTCCTTTTTAGTCCTGATGAAGTCCGCGATACGTCGGACATTAAATAGTTATAAACTATTTGATCGTTTTTGGACCTCAACGCTGAACATCTATTTTATATTTATTATTATTATAGTCTATTAAGAACTCTCGCAATAGGTGTTTCTTACTTCTCAAATGCTTCCAAACATAAGTGATGTCAATCTCATTCTCACAAACAGTATAGTATAAAAAAGTAAATACAACTAAAAATTGGTCAAGCTGCGTAATTTATGAAGACAATGTTTAGCTGACAGTTTACTTTATAAGTAATTACGTTACCACAAACATTAACGTTAAAAACATCGCTTTAGTTTTCAGAGTTAAGATTTAGTGATCCGTAAACATAAACTAACCATGGATTTTACTCATTATGATATAAATAGCTAGGCCGTACCTGATTGCATGTTTTAGACGTGCTGTAACTTTTCGGTGGAAATCTACAGTCTGAAAAATATTGAGAAATTAAAATGTTACATAACCAGAAACGGATATTTAGTAAGTATTTATTTAATATTTTAAGCTCAAATTGTTCAAAATACTCTTGGATTATCACTGTGCAAATCGAGAAATGATAATTTAGTTATAGAAGTAATAGTTTTAGTTCAAAAACACATATAGATAGACTAAACACATTTCATACAATCATTTCCAGGGTCTTGAGCTCGCATTGTTTAATTAATTATTGTTCGAATGAATTTTCTCAGATCCTGGTACGTAGAACCAAGGTTGGCGCATGTAATCAGTTCCCGATGGCAAGTTTAAATTCCATCCAATGAGATTAGTAAAATCTCATTATTCTTACTAATTGTTCCGGTTAACCTACGGCAACCGAAAGGTTGAATTGGAGGGGGCACCATCAAACATCATGGCATAATAGCCTACTGGATATAGTAGCGCCCCAGGTGGCCAACAGACAAATCTCAGCTCCTCCAGCGCTCTCAAGAGAAGCATCCCAGACTAAAGTGAGTGAGAGCCATCTTGTCTTGAGAGCAGTTCATTATTTCTTTGTCTCTGATATCAGGAATCTACCATGGGTGAGTAGAACCCTTGGAGTTGTCCTCAGGAGCAAGGGGGAAAGAAGCTTGAGAATGTAGAGGGAGAAACCATGGAGTAAGTTAATTACCATTCACCACCACATAGTTCATCTATCAATAGTTAACATCCACATCATCATCAACCACCTCAATTTTATATCTACAATTCCATAACCCCACATTCAAAATTTTACTAACCATCTAAGGATAAATGTTTTCTTTCGGCCACCCACTACACCATCTTAACCTACATCAACTTAAACAATAGAATTTTATTTTTCATTTAATCATGTTCATCTTTCATTTATACAGTCCACTTCAACCCAACCAGCAAACCAAAAATGAAGTGTGTCCGGCAATTTGGTTGAGGGCATGCTTCATACACTAATAATACAAGAAAATGTTCCGAATCGATTTTTCCTCAGTGAATTAACAGTTATAAGTGCAAAAATCACGATGGTATTCAATTGTATAAAATAAATAAAAATAAATTATATTAATATATTTCTACTCTGGTAAAGGCAATATGAATGAAGAAAACAAATAACGGTTTTTAATTGCTCGATACCCCTGACTAGATGTTTTCGAAGCCTACCCGCCCATGAAGACCTTTTCACATTGATAGAAACCAGTATAGACACCGACAGCGACAAGCAAAAGAAACAGCTACTTCTTAACTAATATAAAACAAACATAACAGAAAATATTTTCGATATGAAACTAATCAACCAAATAACTATGGATAATAGAAATAATTTAATACTAATTCCTACAGTGGTTTCTAACATCAAATAATTGAATGTTACTGGTTTTAAAATTAAGATTGTGAACATTTTCAGATTACTTGTAATTTTTAATAAATAAATGAGATTGAACTTTAAATTTAATTTAAAACTCTTCGAATTCCTCTTGCTTCCTTACAATCCAAAATCCTTCGTAAAATCCACAATACTCCTTTCTCACAAATACAATTATCCATAAAGACCTTAATGTTCCATATGTAACTGATTTAGCCCGAACCAGATATCAATCCTTTCACTATAACCCACTAACAATCCAAACCCACATGTTCCAAACCTTGCTTCCTCTTCCATTCCTGAAAATCCTCCGAGGTGCCTGAAAAGAAGATAGCCTTGAGACCTTCTAATGTATTAATGTTATTAGAGTGCTACCAATGGATAGTGTCTCTACAAGCCTGTATTATACCATTATAATATAACATCAAATTTGCTAGATGTATTTCTATGTAAATTAAGTTATAAATGTCAATAACTAAATTTAAAGCTAGTTTATACTAATTTTACTCATTAATTGAATAGTTACAATTTTTGTGCGATCCTAAAAGTTACTAATTAGAATAATTCATAGTGATAATAATTAAGTTTTAATGATTTTATGGGTCGATATAGGTACGGAGCAGTACTTATAAAAACAAAAATGTTAAAATTAAATATATTGTTAAATTTAATATAACATTAGTACGCTAACAACAATATTAGCTTAGGAATAAGTGGCTAAAATGTAATATAATAATTTATCCAATAACTAATTAAAATTAATAAACAGTTTTGAATCACATTAGTAATTTTAAAAGACCCGTTTTGTTGTTAAATTTTAAGTTGTAAATGTTATTATGTAATATCTGCTTGGTTTTGACAGACAATCCACAGAGATTGGAGTTTAAACCATAACAACTAAGCAGTTACACATTGAGGCTGCCTTCGAAAACGGATATGATATTCAGCCTTTGAGAAGGTATGTCAGTGTCTGCTGCACTTGTAAAGTTTCTCTTCAGGCAACTTCATATTTGATCCGGCTGGCACAAACTCCTCCAGCTCACTTATAAATTGTTTCCATTTATCAAGCTCCCACATTCATTTGCTTCACAAAGGCTCTCTGTTTCGTATAAAGTTTTATTTTCAGCCAGTCGATTAATGGAAAGTTTTTGTTGAGGAATATTAATTTTATAAATTATAAATACAATTTATTGCTAAATATTATTTAATAATAATATAACCGATGGTGTGATCAAATCAATTAATTAAATAATAAGTGGTTAAAATTGAATATATAATATTATGAAAGAATATGGTGCGATGCAGACACACCGCATAACACTTAAACTGTTATCTGGCCAATAAACTTACTTCTCCACTTTTCTGCTTAAGTTAAGTTCATATTTATTATTTTTGTTTCACTGTAAACAATATAAAATGGTTAATTATTGCAATGAAACAATATTAGAGGTACTTTCGATGCAGATGTTTTTTTTTAATTTAAGCCTTGTCAGACTATTACAATGAGGATAAGACCTTTCTGATATTCAAATCAACCATTTGATTGTACATTATTTTGCCGAGATTAATCAAAATTATTAGAGCTGTTTTAAAAAAAATGTGAATTCAATTCCATAAAGTGACACTTCTAGACGTTCGAATTTATCGAAAAAGTTGCTGTCACTTACCGGGAATGTACCCGCCTTAATTACGTAATTTCTGTTTCGAATGTCTTATGCTTTTTAAACTAGGCTGTTCACACAAATACACATACTGATTTATGCAATTCTTTAATATTTTTTCATTTATCCATAGATTATTATTATTATAATTGCAATCTGATTACTTATTTCAAATAAACAAAATAAGAGGTACTTTAGATTTTTTTTTTTTAAACTTCAGCATTTAAATTGAAATACGTTTAAACTATTTCAATGAAGATAATACCTTGCTGATATTAAAGATCAATTGGCTGTATATTGATATCCTGGCTTTAATCAAAATCGTTAGAACTGTTTTTGAGAATCGTTATACAATACCTAAAGAATAAATGTCTCTAACTGAGCAATTTGTTCCTGCATCAAGCCATGAATGATGACACAGTAAGTTACCTATAAATATAATAAAAATATAAAATAAAGAGTAAATGATGTTTATTAACATATTTAAACTAAAATAATATCGTGTTTTATAAATACGTATTCTTATCTACATCTTGATTCTATTTTTTTTTTCATTCTACAAGTGTGAGGAGTCAACTTGCAGACCTGAATAAGAATTTTCTTTCCTCGAATCTTTTTTTCTCTCCCTCCTGTCTGTCTCTTTTCTTACAGGTTTCCCCATTACACCTCTCCAGGTTTTCTTTTGGTAAACTCTCTATTCCTACCTCATATGTAGCTCTTGTCACGCATTCCTGTCACATTCTCAAGACATGGCTAATCCTTGATGAGATTATTTTCTTCTGTTTAGCTTTTTTTCCTGACTTAGAGCGGAAAAGACGGGTTATCCTGTAGATTATTAACCTATGCAAGCTGAAGTGGGTAGAACGCGGCTTATTCCATGGGTCTGCCGAAATAAAAGTTAACCAGCCCACGCTGGATTTGAACCGTGCCGCTGAAGATTGGAGAATGTAAAATCGGTACCATAAAACACTAACTTATAACGGCCACATAAACATCTTTAATTTATCTCTTTCACTTTAGGTCTTAATAATTATTGATGCTGATTTGTCTCGCATTATTTTCTTCTCAATTGTTCCCTAAAAGCGCATATACATTATCTAGCATTATCTTTTATAATTAGTAGTGAGGCTTCACCATTCGCTACGATGTGTAAATATCGGACGACATTTATGTGGGAGTCAGAACTTTTCAGAATTTATTCACTTCTTGATTGATATCAATTTTGTTGTTTATTGAATCAAAACCGCAAATATTCATCGAATTTAGACCGGTATTTTAATAAATAAATGTTTTATTTAGTATAATTTTTTTTCTGGTAAGAATCCAAACTAAAACCCTTCGAGATATTGGGAATACACAAGAAATAAATAACGAATGACACAGTGTGTTAGATGGTTGGGGATGAGCTATTACAAGATAGGAGAGCCGGATATTCTAACCCCTCTTGAAAGCAATCAACTCTTATATCGACAGATGGTTAGAGCTACCCCGGGTCGAGATTGCTCAGATATTGCCTTCATTGCCAATGTTTGTGTTTGTCCCTAAGCTGCCGTATGACGAACAAGATACTAGTTATGAAAATTTTTAAAGTAATGTTTGTGTCGATGGCATATATGGATTGTTTGCTAATAAAAGAATATCATATAAAAAATTATATCTACATTTTTACACGGCTATAAATCTCTAGCTTGCTTCCAAATTTAAAATAATACATCTGAAAAAAAAAACTGAAGATAAATGTTTTCAAGAAACACAGTTGAACATATCATTGCATCGGAAGTGTAACTGCGACATTGACTTTTTTTATTAACAGGCTCAAAAATAATTCACAAGCAACTAGTCAATGCATTTCTAAGGTCACCAACACAATGAAGTCAATTTGTGGTAAAAAAACAACAGTGGAAGACTTTCCTGAGAGTGTTGATTGTTTTTGCATTTAAATTTTTACTCTTTGACCGACAGAATCACTTGAAAAAACAAAAATTTCTGAACATACACCGTGGCTGTTATTGCATATGAATGCTTTAAGCCGTAGAAGCATTTTTCTTTTTTGTGCTAAACCGTGCAATAATTTTTGCGGTAAATTTAAACATTTATAGTGTTGACGACATCTCAACATATCTACTTCAGGGCAGTATTATTAGACTAACATTTTTTAAATTAGGTATTTATTAAATTAATTAAACTATTCCAATACAGATAAAAGGACCAATCAACCACAAGGAATCCTCTAAGTTGAATGTATCTAAAATACATTCCTGATCAATTAGTACAAACGTAGATAGAAAGTTTTAACTTTGTGATTCTAGAATACTTTTTCTACTAATTTTTATTTTTGATTTTCAGTTTAGATATTCTATCATCCCATAAAATATCCGAAATGACATTCCTAAAATCCCTATATTCATGAGTGAGCAGTGGCGTAATGATAACAGTTGATGGATTTAGCATTTACACATGGTGGTTTTGTCTCCCAGTCTTTAATACCACACAGCTGCCGTTTTCAGGTAGTGTCCGATGTCTCTGGACCGAAGACTAATGTAAAGTACGAATACTAAAATTTAAATACAAGAGCTATAATATTAAAAATATTATTTTGTTCTACATTATAAATGAATAAATATACATGAATAAATTACCTAAATTTTCGCTCAACGAAATTTTCATTTAACATATTGACATGTCAGATATTAGACATGGATCTGACATGTTCATGTTTACAAATACGTTAAAAAAAAGTAATTGAAACTCAAACACTTCAATAAAAATTACAATTATATTAATTATTACAAAAACATTCGTATATTTTCAACACTTCTTTCTTATTTTTACACTCCTACGTTTTAGCTATTCCAGCCAATTTTAAGGATCTTATTAAAAATTATTACACTATACCAGGCCATTATGTCTTTGTAAATTTTTAACATTAATCAAATACCTATTATGTTCACAGTTACACTTATTACAATAATTAGTTTACAATTTCTATTTCACCAAATCAATTATTTTGAAATAGTAATTATGTGAAATAGGAATTGTATACTAATTATTGTAATAAGTGTAACTGTGAAAATAGTAGGTAATTGACTAATGATAACGATTGACAAAGGCATAATGAAGGTGCCTGCTATATTGTGGTAAGCAATGTTTGGCTGTGATAAGTGTGAATGAAAAATGGCCGAAATGGCTGAAACGTAGAAGGGTAAAAATAATAAAAAAGTGTTAAGAATATATCGATGTTTTGATATAACTATTGATTCTCAGATGGATCTGAATATGTTAACTGAGAATATTGATGAAATGCTCATGCGTTGAGTGAAAATTTAGATAATTTATTTCAATGTTGCAGTTGCAATTCGAATCGCACTTTAGCTGTTCCATTAATCTGATGTAGAGAGGTCATGTCAAACATAAAAATTAAAATAGAAGTAAAATTTTAGGGAGATGATAGCTAGTAGAAGACGTTGCTAAAGAAGAACTGGAGAGAAGAGAAGACATAAGAAGAAGGAAGAGATGGAGCGGTGGAGAACATGGATCAGTGAGCTAATCCCTCTGCACAAAGACTCCAACAGCTCTCACCTTTTACAGCTACTAACGAGCCTCTGCTCTAGACCCTCTCACTGCCTTCTTCAATGTCAATGCCACGCTGATTTACTTTGTATTTTTCTTGTCTCATATTTGTAATTTTTTTTTTTTTGAAATTGATACTTGCGTTTTTTGACAGTAATTGAACATCTATAATACAGTATTATAGATCCCTCTTAGCAGCGATGAATCTTGATAAAAGAGCTATAAAAAGAAAGGAAATTTCATTGATAAAAAATTAAAATTAATCACGTTAATTTTATTTTTAAAAATCCAATGGAACTTTAATAAAATCATTTACCAAAAGCAGGAGGTTTCCATATTTCAACATTAGTAAATTAGCGGATTAAAACAGTAAAAATTGTTCACGAATCTCATGGAGCAATTCCAAATAGAACAAGGAGATTTCAAGATAATGCGGAGTTCTGGCTGCGTTCTAGTAAAAAAAAAGTATATCCACAATGTACATTTTACTAAAAACTCGACTCGAAAAGGTAACTTTTTAACATTTTGATGTGGTTTGTTCTAAGTTTCATAAATTTTTTTTTACAGAAAAAAAAGGTTTTAATACTTTTGTTCTTCTTACGTGAAAAATTAGTAAAATAAATGTGTTCGATTTTTATGAAGGCAAATTTACGACTTAAAACATCCAGCAAGAGGAACATACAAATTCAATAATATGAAAACATTCTTTACATCTTGTCATAAAAATAGTAAAATATTTTACTACGTTTAGTACCTCTTATTAATAATGTTCAATTATTATTCCTTCCGAACTGAAGTTACTAATCGGAACTTTCTCTCATTTGTGCATTAAGTACTCATCATTACAGCGTTACCCTCAAAGAATCCTTTAGTACTTACACTGCTTGTTTAGTTGTGATAAGGGAACGTACGATGCGATCTTACGTTCTTTGAGGTTTATCTCCGTTTCCGTTCCGGAGATAAAAAGATAGAAGAAACTCCTATATCGACTCAGCTTGTAAGATTAGCAATCTCCTGTTGTTTTCATTCTCTATTTTTCCTTGTAGTAATACATTTTTTTTATTTTCATTATTATTTTTTAATTTTTTTTTTTATAAATGATGACTGTTCCACCAAAATTTTACTAACTTTAGAAACTCATTAATATTATATTTTTAAAAATTTATTTTATTATTATATAACTTTTAAAAACTCGGAAGTTTAATTTTTATTGTAAAGAGTAAATTTAGGTGGAGTCATTGATTTCTTCTGAGAGTTTTATTATCAACTACTACTCACCAATTTAGAACCTAAATTCTTCAACTAGCAGACATCGAACACTATTCATTCACCTAAAACTGTATTTACTTATTTCACGGATAGATAATCCAATTGCTTATAGTTATTAAGTATAAATAATGAAATTTAAGTTTTAAATACCGTGTAAATACAGCAAATGACACATATGATTGGAGACCTTTAATCTTCAAAAAATACTAAAAAAGATAAAAAAAATCTTAACCGTAATACATAACTCTAAAAAGTTTCAGAAACTAATCGTCACATATATTTTATAAGGCAAAGATAGGCAAACAAACTGTGGGAGCGAAATATATTGTCCCGAAAAAATTGATCTCGAAAAAACATCCAAAATTCAGCCTGAAGGATAAAGGACCTATGAAGAGACTTTTTTTCTTGCAAGCGTTTGGTCCATAATTCACTACACACTTAAAATTGCCGTATATTTAAAAAAAATTACATTAATAAGGAACAAGAATTATTATTTTTTTATATGTCTTTACTTTCTTATTATCCCTACCTATATCACTGATAGATTATAATAAGTAAACCACCATGTTTCCTATCTATCCTTCTTCTCTCAGTCCGGTGGCGTTCCTCAAGGTAGTATCCTCGGTCCCATTCTCTACACAGTCTATACAGCTGACATCCCAATAAATGCTAACACTATCCTCACCACGTATGCGATAACAAATATTTACTCGCAGTTAATAATAACCCTTTAATTCATCTCATATTCTCCAATCCCATTTCACAGCCCGCGAAGAAATTGGAAGATTAAACTAAATTCCGACAAAACCCATCAAATCACCTTCACCCTTCGTCGTAAACCTTCCGACTGCCCTTTAATAATGTTGCTCTTACTCCTGACGAACAGAACCGCTACGTTGGACTACATCTGGACAAACGATTAACTTAGAATCCTCGCACAAGACTGAAAAGACAGGAAACTGCACGTCTGGTTCAACTAGTACAGCATTTACTAGACAAACAGTCTAAACTTCTAATCCATCCAAAAGACTGATCTACATGACTATTGTTGGCAATCCCACAGACCCGATACGTTTCTTACGACCAGGATTCCTTTATTACATGTTTAGCTATGTAAAATAAATAGTGAGACATTTTGGAACAATGGAATATAATAATATAATTTATTACTGTACAATTGAGACCCTGAAGGGACAAGAAAAATAGAGAATAATTAATTTTCTTTTAAATTTAATAATAAAAGAAGAGAGAGAATAATTGTTTCCTACGATCTTGTGGTGATAGTTGACGATCGCCGTCTGATACGCCACTGATGTGTCCGGTCTAAGGTGGCCGCCGTCTTCCCCTTACGTCTTGTTCTGGATTTCTATGAAGCTGTGATGGTGTAAATTTTACAGTTCCAATGGTTCTTCCGACGAACGCAGGCTAGTATAATAATGGTGTCTTTAGTGGTCTAACAAGTGACCAGGCTATCAAGAGACATATGACGTCATGTTGTAACATGTGATTCTCACTGTCCTTATTTCACATTAAGGGGGAAATTATAGCGAGATTGAATACATTTACAAAATCGGATGTGTAAAACCGTCTATCTGCACATACGGAGCTGAGCATAGGGGTTCCACTAAACCTTCCGAATTCCTCTCGTATCCAATGCATACAATCCAAAATCCTTCGTAAAATCCTCGTTAATTTGTCGCAAATAAAATCATCGATAAAAACCTTACTTTTCCATTTCTAACCGATCCAGCCCGAACCAAATAACAATCTTTCCATTACAAAAATTCCTAACCACCCAAATCCAGTAGTTTCGAGCTTTGTTTCCTCTTCCATTCTTGACATTTCTCCGAGGCGCCAGAAAAGAAGATGGTCTCGTGACTTTCTAATGTAGAAATGCTAATAGAGTGTTTTTCTCTATATGCCTCTATCATAATCTAACATTAAATTCACTTAATGTATTTTTATGTAAATACAGTTGTAATATCAATAAATAAATATAAATAATATATATATGTATATCTTATTGGGAATATGATAATTTTACTGTATATTTATCTAGAAAATCTGGTATATGAAATTTTATAGTAGGAATGTATTCTATTGAAATATTTAGCCTTCAATTACATTTTAGTTCGTCTTTTATGATAAAAATTTATTTTAATCGTGAAAGAACAAAGATCCATCTCATTTTTTTTGTTGCTCATGCTGAGAGGAATGTATTATTCAGTGGGTTCATATGTTTCGACAAGTACACTTGATCTCTCAGGTCTCTTGTCTCTCAAAGAGCCAGTATATATTTCATGGGTGATAAAACTGCAAATAGAGCTTTCTAAAGTCATTCAATCAAATTAAACCAACGCCTGTTGTTGCCATTGTTAATGTTAGACATAAAAAAAAAGATAAACGAGAAAACAATAAAACATATATTGTTTATGGCTTTTATAAAATATTTATATAAAAGTATTAAAAAGGAAATTTAGGAAGATGGGTAGCTAAGTGAGTAAAGCACTGTCCCTATCACCTTAGCCAAAGTTTGAGTCCGGCTGAGGTAGGAAAATATTTATTCTTTTATCGTGGGGTTAGAACACCCTCCTTTATAAAATGACTACCTTAACTAAAATAATTTCCGAGACATCAGAGACAATTTATATA
>NW_027106871.1:1841676-1849900 GCF_000696795.3 Halyomorpha halys | reverse complement strand
TATTTATATAAAATAGAGTCTCTACATAACGATAAGGGATTTACAATTGGTAACAGTTAAAACTAAAGTGCATCTCAAATAGTGGTGCTCTATAATAAAATCGATGATATCTATATCAGTGGTATTCCAAAAACAATAAATGTTATTATAAGTCGCATTGAACCAAAACAAGGCAATAATAAATGCTATAGTAGCGAGAGAAAATGTTTTATTTAATATGCTTCCCAAATATATTCGGTTGGCTATAATACACAAAATGCTAATCAGTCTTATTAGAAATGAAATATATATCTCGTAAATCAGTCGTATATAAACACTTAATACTATAAACACTAACATAACCTAATTAACAAAGATACAATATTTTCAACACAATACAGTTTTAACTGTTACGAATTGTAAATCCCTTATCCTTTTGTAGAGACTCGAAAACGATTTCGGTAGTAGGGCACAGCTTCAAACAGATCAATTACTAATGGCTAAGGCAAATTGAATCCGTTTGTGGTAATCTGTCATAAAGGCAGGGGGGAGGGTACTCAAAGGTGAGCTGGACGGGTGCTTGCATAATTAATGCATCAGATTTAGGGTTGAATCGTGTCGCTCCGGGGTGTTACGTTCTAATGGATCCTTCCCAGCCTTTTCAATATATTCAGTTTACAACATGGTATTTTTGGTTTTAATAAGTCAAATCCGACATGTTATTTTTTAAAAACAAAATTTAGTTTAAAAAACTTCTAAAAAATCAAAAGTTAGAGATTTTATTTTGGGGAATCTATATCGGTAGACACCATTAGACGTACGGATGCCTGCTAACACTCAAATCGAAGCTTGATGAACACACTAATAAGTAGTTTAAACAAATGAATAAAAAACACAATAAAAATATGTTATCTAACTTTGTAATAAAAAAGATCAATGTATTGTGTAGTAAATAGATAATAACAAATATAATAAATACGTTTATTATTGTTGGTGTGGTAGTTTTATGATATTTTACAAAATAAATTCACAAAATATTGATTTATAGTTATTCAGCCAAATTATTGATTTATGGAAAACTATATCGCAGGCTCCGTTAGACGGAAAGATATCTGCCAGCTCTTAAAGCAAGTTTGTGGCATTTGTCTTCGTTGGAGTGGAAGTTTTTATGATATTTGTTGAAATAAGTTTATTTCCTGATGTTGTTACAAACTTCATATGAAGAATTCATGTTCATATGCAAATATCATTGAAACTACTACTCCTACGAAGATAAACGTCATAAAGTACTTAATAGTACATTCAACTAGCTTTAAGGGGCCGCCCATAGCTCAGTGGTTAAGACACAGTCTTACCAGTTTGATGTTTATTGGCGGTGCCGGTTCGAATCCGGCCTGGGACGTCGAATTTTTTCATTGCGTGGCGGTCCCACAAAATGAAGAACTTTGACCCCCAACCATGGTTAGGCAGTATAGGACTCCAATGGGAGTCTTGGCCGAAAAAAAAAAACTAGCTTTAATTTGATTGATAACGGATATCTGTACATCTAATGATTTTTGAGATTGACTAAGATTCCTTAAATTTATGATTTTTCGTTATAAAATATTACCTACAAAAAAAAGAAACCTGTATTCTGGGAATTATTAATCGTAAACAGCTCTATCTGGGCAGGTATTTGAGCACTTTTATTCAACTGTACTTGATATTATAATAAGTTTTCCAGTGGTGTGGGTAGTTTTAAAGAATGGAGAATTAATTTTTGTTTAATATTTTGAAACAGCTGCCATTTTTTCTTCTTCCAAACTTTAGGTTGGTACTGGTACTGGTATTTGGTGGAGGGAACAAGTCCAGCAAGTGGGCCCTAGTGGTCCTTTTTGCCAACGCCTGGCGGCTACCTGAGTTGCTGTCGCGTACTAACCAAGGTGGAAGTGTCAAGATTCATTCTTCGGGACCGCCAAAAAATGAATGTTAACTGCCCCAGGTGGGAATCGAACCCACAACGTTCCGAACCGAGCGCACTGAGACCTGCGCCTCAACCCGCACGGCCGTCACGTCCCTTAACTTTAGCTGGCAGACATAGAAATTTAGACAGGTCTTATAGTCTCATAGACAATTCAATTTATTATTTATTTATGCTGCCACATTTTACCAGCAATTTTTAAATTATCAGAGCACTAATCAAATTTTTATTAATATTGAGAATAAAACTAGCCTTAGCAAAAAGTCTATTTATTTATTTTGGAGTAGGGTTTTGCCTACTTTAAATATATAGGGAGGGTTGATTAAAAATTCATTTATAATAAAATATATTATCTTAAAATCACCAAATTTTTGTAAAAAAAGGTTTCGTTTATAGAAGTAGACATAAAGTTTATAAACTAAAGTAGTAAATAAAAAATGAGAACAGGTCAGGAAGGATTGAATCAGCAGGAGTCTAGATAGAAATCGGTGGCTAAACTGTTGAGCGTGTGAATGAATTTATTTATGTGAACTCGGAAAATGGCATGCAGCACGTAATAAATACTAGTTCCTTAAAAAAATCATTTTTGATTAATTCATTTCAGACAATCAAGTTTTTATTTTTATTTTCATTAGACTCTGATGCAAACAATGCATACATCGTTGTTTACTTGCTAAAGAAAGTGTCTCTGTCCTTTTTTATTTTTTAAAATTTCAAGGAAAATAATTGAAGAAAAAACTTTTTTTGTGGTATTCTGAGGCATTACTGTAAAAAAAAAAGAGGTGAGTAGGGAGTTGTGTCTATTGAATCATAAGTTTGTTTTTCACTTTGTGCTGATCCCAGGTGCATTAAAGTCGAGCTTTTGAAGCGGGAAAAAATATGCTACAAGCTGTTGTTACGCAGTTTTAAACGGAAAATGCACTGGTAAAAAAAAAATACTCAATTTTCTGAACAGATCAATTTTTTACTCGTACTGAAAACAGGATCTTGAAATTTAGATTTTAAACTATCTGAAGAGCGTACCCACTAAAGTTCATTTTATTTAAGAAAATGACAAAAACGTAAGCTCATTTTTCACTACGTGCTCAATCAAATCTGAAAATTAAATAAAAAAATCATAAGAACTTTAGTGTTTAAGTTAGATTTGCTTAAATTTTATATAAATTTCCAAATGTATCTTTTTTCTGAATAATCAGGAAGAACAGTTTGTGAATATATTTTGGCAAATATCATTAAAACTATTATTTTTTTAAATTTATTAATTTCTTCTCTACCTCTGGTAGGTAGAGGTAGTTCGTTAAAATAGCATGCCTTTTTTAGATGATCTAGTTTTTTAATTTTATTTTCTTCACATTTTAGGATCTATAGTTAAGTTAAACCAAACGAAATGTTTAGAAAGTATATTTCATCTTAGAACAGAGAAATATTCTGCTGGTCAAAAATTGCTTCTTTTTGGGGGTTTCTTTAGGTTTTCCAGTCCTCACAGAAGATAACCGTGAGACTTAGAGGGCTAAGAAGAACTTTCAAAACTACAAGAGGTTAAGAAAGATCAAACTTTGTAGAACTTAATCAAAGATCAAAACGAGATTTTTAATTATAATATAAATTATCTTTTTTTCCATATGTTACTGAAATACAAATGGCTCACTGATTACATTAAAATTAAAAGTTTCCTAAGGGAAATTTACATCAAAAAATAATAAAATTCCGATGAGCACATTTAGCAATTTTCATTTTAAATAGCTCTATAGTTAAGTTAAGACAAATGAAATGTATAGAAAGTATATTTCGTCTTAGAACAGAGAAATATTTTGGTGGTCTAAAATTGAATGATTTCGATCATGCAGTGGATGCATGTGAACAGAACATTTAACAATCTTCATTATATAACGACTACCAACGTTAGGAATGAAATTGTAAGAGATTTATTTCGAATAAATTGTAATGAACATTAATGGACTCTGGTTTCCTACTTTTATTAATGTGTGTTGACATATAAGCATTATTAATTATTTATTATATTTTTTATTTATAAAATTTAAGTTTGTTTAACTTAATGATAATGTGGCAGCAACAAGCCTTTCAAGGGTTTAGTAAAGTTTTACTTTAGTGTTATGCGAGAAGCTTTTACCTCTGAAGTGCTTTAGGAGCTCGAACTAGCACTTATCTGCAGTCCTTCACCTATAAAATTAATAAAATAATCCTTGAACATATTAGTTTCGTCAAAATGGCAATAAAGTATGTTGCGGCTAGAAGTAAGTTTATATTAATTTCTTTTAGTGGACTATTGAGTAAAACTAGTCGACAAATATGATAGAAAAAAAATCGTGGAGATCTGTACTTCTAATAAAGCAGATTTTTCAAGATTCTTCATTAATTTTCAAAAAACAGTTTTTTCCAAAACCGACATTTTGTTTTTCTAAATAAGGATAATTAGTCATTTTGTGACTTTTTATTAGTAAATCTTATTAAAACTTCTTTACGTTTGATTCAATGAGCTTCGAATTTAGTCCAAATAGAACTCATTACGTTCAATATTTTTTATGATACAGTTTTTCAAAAAGCAATATATATTTTTTCCAATTTACGTGAAATGATTATGATTGTGATTTCATTTAGATATCTCGGAGACTGTTTCTCTTACGGAGATGATCATTGTTAAGTATCTATTAGTGTATTCAAGTTTAGCTCAAGAAAATATCTATGAGATATCTAAGTTTGATATAAATTAATATATGTAGTTATTTATACATTGGATTAATAATTTAATAAGATAAATCTTATTTTCCATAAATTTTTAAACATTTTTACATCAATGTAAAGAAAGGGATTAGAAAAGGATCCTTAAATCGTTAACTTAAACTTAAACTTAATTAATGATTTAATTAAGTTCTTAGCATATATATTTAGTTTATAGTGGCAAATAAAATTTATAATAAAAATATATGGTGAAAAAATAGAAATAACTTCAACACGAATCTTGGTTTTTTTTTTTTTTTTCCTAGACCCTATAGAAAAATTTTTATTGTTGAAATTTTTATATATATACATATTTACAAAATTGTTCTTTTACTGGAGCATTGCTCCATTCTTAGGACATGTTGAGATTTATAATTCTTTGAGTGTATATAATGTTTAAGTAACGAGGTGCTGGGACACACTTCGTTTTCTGAGTTTTATCCTACATACTAAAAACTAAAACTAAAACTAAAGAGTGTCCTTTCACTTCATTTCAATGGTCGGTACATCATTGGCTACGAGGGTGGAGGTCCTGCCAGCGTACTGAAGGGGGCGCTGGTGTCAGTGATTGGAAGAGTGGATTGGTCAGATGTTTGAGGGAGTCGAAGAACTTGACATGCCTCCGACCAATGAACTCTGGTACTGTAGGTAGTTCGAGGAGCTGATGTAGTTCCGTAGGCTTCCCGATGACTTGGCTCTCGGTAGAGATCCGCTTCTGGGCTCCTCGAATCACCACGGCTGTTTCAAAATTGGAGTAGGAATCTTGGTAATGGCTAGCTCTCTATAAATAGCATCAAAGGGTACACACCGGATCTGATTAAACAAATTAGAGATGGAGATATAAAATTAAAACTTCAAAAAGTTTTTCTTAGTTTGAGACCACCATTTCGCCCTTATAACGATATTCAATCTAAATACTGGTAACATAGACGCAGTAAAACATTTTTTAGGAGTGAAACAAAGTTCATATTCATTTTTAGCACCGCAATAAATGCTTAAATACAAATTTTCGAAAAAATTATAAAATAATTTTTTTTTGCCATTAAATCTAAATGGTGGTAATATAGGTAAAAATCAAGCTTTCTAACAGTTTTATTAACGTAGGAATTAGGTAGAAAGTAAAGAAGATATAAGTGATTATATGGCCAATGGACTCCAGGAGCAAAAAAAAAAAAAAAAAAAGAAATACTGGAAATAAAGTCTGAAAATTTCAAGTTTTTAATTTCTTTGAAAAATGGTATTTAAAGTTTTTAGACAACAGTATAAACAAATATTTGCTTTTCCACAAAACAGTTTTTTTGACCTATTTTACTGAAATCCTCATTGTGATTTTTTTTTCATTATTTAGTCAATAAAAACTCATTTAATAGAATCAGTAATATTTTTTTTATTATTCTTTAGAAGGAGACAAACCAATTTTCCTATAATAACAAAGAAAAAATGTATACTTTCTGTACAGTGTGCCAAAAATTCTTATTTTTTTTAATGGGAGAAATTGATAGCTTAAACCTTCCTGGAAAAATGCTGCACATTCGGGAAAAAGTATCCCATCACAATGGTATGAACGAGCGAGCAAATATTGGTTTTTATAAATTGGATGTAAGGTTGTAAAACTAAAACATGGTCTTTGATGATGGTCGTTTTGGTCAAAAAGTTAAACATGTAATATGATTTAACAAAGAAGTATTTAGACAGTTTGGATATATTTTTTAATTATTAATGGTATAACTAATATTATATCTATTTGATTATTCATGTGTGAATTAAGAGAAAGATGGTCAGGGGAGGCGGTCAAAAATATTTTGAATTTTTTTTTTATTCGAGGATGGTATATAACAGTAATGATGAAGACCTAAATTGTAGGTCGAAACGTTGCCGAACAATAAATAGTTGAAAACTATTTTCTTTTTTTTTCTTGAACGCAGACCTGACCGTCTCCTGAAATTACAATTAACTATGAACACAGCACCGAAATAAGATGGGACAAAATAAAACCTCTAAAATAGCGGTTAAGATAAATTTAATGTTTAATAAGTTCTTTCATTGCTCCATTTGAAGCTCGCTAAATGAACCGTTTATGATGATTAATTTCCTAGATGAAAAGTTTGTTTAATCGGCGTTAGGATAGTCAATCTAAACTCTCGCATTTTCTCTCCAATTCTTTTTGTTGAAGAAAAGATGGAGCTTTCTTGAAATCTATCTTACGATCTCTCCAAGAAATAAATATACAATGCAATCAATATTTTCTAAAAAGTGAAGGATTCCCCACTTGTTTAGTAGATTTAAAGCTGCAGTAAACATTCTAGAGACCGACGTATAAAATAAATATTACATTTTTTTTCTTTCCCTCTCCGCTATTCTGAGGAAATACAAACCTCTTCAGAAAGCCTCTGATACAATCTGTATCAGTTCTTTCCCTACTTGCTTGGGCTGGCACACTTGTCCGAACGTATACATATTGTAAAATTTTGCCTTTCTTGGATAATTGATTAAATTTGCTATTTCATTATCATCCTGAGGTGAAACGGATTATGCCTTAGAGCAGATAAGGTAATCTATTCTAAAACTACCTGTTTTACAATTTTTATTCATTAGCATTATTTTTTTATTTCCTGATTAATTATCCAATTATTCTAGCCTGGAAAGAGAAAAAGCATTTTAGCTCAAAAACTATAACCCATAGTTCACATTATAGAAAATTAAAACAATATTTTTTTTCACATTATAGACCACCACAGTTGAAATAGAATAGGATAATCATGAATTCTTCACATTAATGTTAAAATTTTTAAACATATTTTGAAAATAAAATTTATCTTATTAAATCATTAATCCATTGTTTAAATAACTAAATATATTAATTTATATCAAACTTAGATATCTCCTATAGATGTTTTCTTGGGCTAAGCTTGAATCTCGTTAAATACACTAATATATACTTTACAATAATCACCCCCGTAAGAGTAGCAGTCTCCGAGATATCTATCTAAATAAATTGACAATCATAATAATTTTACGTTAATTGGAAAAATATATAGCTTTTTTTAAAACAGTATCATGGAAAATATTGAATATAATGAGTTCTATTTGGGCTAAATTCGAAGCTCATTGAATCCAATAATAAATTTTAATAGGATTTACCAAGACAAATTCACAAAATGATTAATTATTCTTATTTAGAAAAAATAAATGTTGGTTTCGGAAAAACGATATGAAAAACGGAGAATTAGCGAACATAATAATCTGCCTTATTAGAGGTACGGACATCCAGAATTCGTTTTTCTATCTAATTTTTCGACTAGTTTTACTCAATAGTCTACTAATAGAAATTTACTCCTAGCCCCAACGATCTTTATTGCTATTTTGATGAAACTAATATGTTCATGAATTATTTTATTGGTGAGGAATTGCAGATAAGTGCTAGTCCGAGCTCCTAAAACACTTCAGAGGTAACAACAAAGTAAAACTCTACTAATCCCTTGAAAGCTTGTGGCAGTTACATTATCATTAAGCTAAACAAACGAAAATTTGATATATAAAAAATAC
>NW_027106871.1:1839247-1841544 GCF_000696795.3 Halyomorpha halys | reverse complement strand
TCTTACAATTTCATTCCTAACGTTGGTAGTCGTTTTAAAATTAATATTGTTAAATTTCTGTTCGCAAGCATCGGATGCATTATAAAAATCATAAAATTTTTTTTAGGTTAACGACTTACAGTTAAATGAAATTTTTATTAAATTATCATGACATGGTACCACGTTTCGGGACCACTGTCCCATATTCATGTACTTTAAACCTCATAATTTCATAATTTAAATTTTAAATCATTTAATTTCAATGCCTGTGCTAAGGAGTAGTGAAGATGCACAAATTGTGACATGATTTCCTATATGAAATTATGAGGTTTAAAGTACATGAATATGGGACAGTGGTCCCGAAACGTTGTACCATGTCATGATAATTTAATAAAAAGTCATTAAGCTGGAAGTCGTTAACCTCAAAATATTTTTTATAAATTGACTCACCAGACTTCCTATAGAGATAATCCAGATAAAAATCATATTTTAGACCAGAAAAATATTTCTTTGTTCTAAGACGAAATATACTTTCTATACATTTCATTTGTTTTAACTTAACCATAGAGCCTACAATGTAATGAAAATAATCGAGTCTAATAACAGTAACCTACCTATAAAATAGTAGTTTTAATGATATTTACCAATATACGAGTATATTCACAACCTGTTGTCCGTAGTTATTTAGAAGAAAATATTTTTTGAAAATTAAATTTTCTGAAGATATTGAGCTTAAAATGATCCATTAGGACTTAAAGTTTAAGCAACTTTAACCTACTTCTAGTTACTAATTAACTCAATCATTAATCTAATATGTAAATAACTAAATATATTAATTTATATCAAACTTTCAATTGCATTAAATTAATCTATCCACATCACTAAATCTAGAAATTGTGGAATATTGCAAGGCATTGTCGGGTCTGCTAGTTTATTCATATAACTTTGCAGGCTACTATGCCTATCAATTAAACACAGCCAAATTAAATCTGTTTTTGTCACTAAAAAAATTCTATTCTTTCGCAATATAATAAAACAAATAATAGATTATTAATAAAACAACCAGTTTCGAAGGAGATAATAAAAATATAGATATAAAATTAATTAAATTTGTTAAAAAGTGAGAATTATAAAAATTTAGTAAATTTTTAATTATTTGATAAAATTTTTTTACGAATTACAAATAAAACAAAGTGTGCTCAACATTTTCGCATCAACTGGAGAAATGGGTGACTGGAGATAAATCCTTTTAGAGTGTTTATAGAAAATAAAATCAAGGATATAAACTTTACCAAAGCTATAACATAACACCATACAAGTAATGTGAACCTGTATCACTGTGAGCGTAGATAATTTGATTGCTATTGTATTGGCAATACTGAGTGAAGAAGTACTTTACCACTTTTGAATGAGAAAAGGTACTGCTTCAAATACGACCTAGGAATGTTTATAAAAACCTTTGCGCACTAAGCAATCCTTCAATAACTGCAAGCCTTGTCATTTCTTGCTGTACTCACAAAACTGTATGGACCATTGCTTGTATCTTATGTTCATTAAGTCTCTCCTTATATAAAATAAGATATAAAATTACTGATGATACAAGATTACTGATGTATTCAATACATAATATTCTATTGTTAAAAACGAAGTGATATGAAAACGTTAAATTGATTCGTTTTGATTTTTGGAGATTGGAAGAACACTTTCAAATATAATCATTTTAGGCAAAAAAAAAATATTAATAAATTTTATGTTGTTATATGAATGCAGCATGTATGTATGACATTTATCGGTCGGCTGCGTATCTGGAGATGTTGACTCGCACAATATTGGACTAGTGAACTTGCCAGGTCATGCAAACATTCCAAGGATACTCGATAAAATTTACTGCACATGTATACATTAACAAATACTTGTGCATTGTATACAGTAAAATATTGTCATTAATTTATACGAATATTTTATAATTGTTTAAAAAAAAAATTATAACCATTGCTCAATATGCATATGTTCAAAGAGAGACTTGCTATGACATCAGTGAGATAAACCGAGTTTTCTAAACACTTGAATGATCTCACTCATGACAGAAAATATCCGTTATAAAAACTGAAAATCTTAAAAAAAAAAAACGTGATCCATTGCTATCTATGGGTATCTGATTCGGGATACGATGTTTTAAAGAAAAAATAAATTAAATGTATATATTATGATTAAACATTTAAATTTTTTAGACATTTTCATAATTAAATTAAACTTGCAATAAGCTGAAATCAATTCAGGAAATTTATTCAAAATTACTAAAATAGTATTTATTTGAT
>NW_027106871.1:1837295-1837782 GCF_000696795.3 Halyomorpha halys | reverse complement strand
ATTTATTATAAATACAGTTCACTCCATCATTACCAGCGAATTACAAACAATTCTTTATTTAAATCAGCTTAGTTAAACACACCATGACCTCAATATCCTACATGCTTTCGACGTTATTTCATCCAGATTTTAAAATTTTCACCAGAACCTCATTTACCACCCCAATCCCCATGACTATTAATTAAAGCAGTTATTAGAGGAATTGAAACGGGAGACAAATCGTCCCGGACCCTGAGAGTCAGTGGGTCTCCGATTCATCAGGTTTGTTTATCTATTTCTTATCCAGAAATATTTGTGATGATTCAATAAATACTAGAAATTAAAATAATTATGTAATTAAAAGGGGAAGAAAGGCATTTTAGGCCAGATACAGAGAGATAGATAAAAAATTAATTTTATTCTAGGACGATCTTCCTTTCAAATGACAGAAGTGTACAATTGATCGAAATCATACCTAACCAGAAACTATAAGAAAATAAATAAAAAA
>NW_027106871.1:1831771-1832755 GCF_000696795.3 Halyomorpha halys | reverse complement strand
ATTTTGGCTCAACTCCTCCATTATGAACCTACACTATCCCGGAGTGGGAATGTCAAGATTCATTTCATGGGGCCGCAGAGAAATATATTTTGAATGACCAGGTGAGAATCTACCCACAACCTTCAGAACCAAGCACTCTGGGATCTATGCCCCAAACTGCTTCGCTGCCAGGTCTCTTTTTAAATAAATTTAGGATATCATATAAAGTTGGGTGGCTGAGTAAGATGTTCTATACCAACTTCTAGAACCTAGTTGGTGCTCGAGAGCACCACAGGTCTTAATAAGGGGATCACCTGATGTGGAACTAGCCTCTATAATGCGAGTACCTGGTTCCTCATTCAGCAGGTGAGAAAACATGGTGGTCAAACGTGAGTGCCTACCATTTCATCCATTTATCTAGTGCATACCTTCCTTAGGTGATCCCATTGCGAATTTTATGACATTTTCTGTAATATTTATCCCACGTGAAAGACATTTCTAAAAGCCCAAAAATATTTCTAATCTTAGGACAAGTATCCGATTCAGATCCAATTCTGTGATATAATACCTTTTATTTCTTATTATTATAACAGTGAAAAACAATTCGCTAGGAGACTCTATTGTTGACGAATGTTTTATGACCTTTTAGGAGAAGTTATAAAGATAAAGGAGTAAAAGAATATCGACCCATGACCAGCCATAAAACTGCTTACGGTTGGCCGAAAAGGGGTTCCACGGGGGAACATTCTAACAATATTTGACCTATATTTTCCCCCTTGTTCCACTTCCTTCCTCCAAACAGTATTTTATTTGTTCGGTGCTGAACTGCTGATCTTTTTGAGAAATGTTAGGCAGGAAGAAGTAATATAAAACTGATTTCTTGTTGTTAGTAGTTGTCCAACTTTTCGAGTATGAATACATATCTGTCTTTGAAACAAAAGAAAGAGATATTCAAACTTTATGTAAATTGGATTACTGATTATTTTCAACCGAAGTTTTTTACAT
>NW_027106871.1:1830454-1831571 GCF_000696795.3 Halyomorpha halys | reverse complement strand
ATGATGATGTTCTTATTTTTATTAAAAATTAAATTAACTAGAAGCTGAACTGTTCAAATTGCTATAGCAAGTTAAGTTTTGTTCATTATTTTATTTAATTATTTTTTGCATTTCATTCACTCAATATATTTTAACATTATAAACAGAAAACATAAAAAAAATTTATAATTATTGTTTTTATAGAATAGACTTTATCCAATTTTGGTCTAAAAAAATTTATATTTCTTTATTATTTCTACGTTTCAGCTAATTGGGCCATCCTCAAGGAGAATCTTAATGCAACTAGAACCAAAAACATTTATAAAACTACTTCATCCAGGTTATTCTGCCCAGGTCATTAATTTGAGTCCACAATTGCCCTGTTTTCTCAACACAACATATTGAATTTAAAATGAAAACTTTTAATCATGTTTAATGATTGAACCATAAAATGCAGTTTTAAAAGTTATGTATTGAATAGATTCAAATTTTATTAATGGTGATGATACTTCGCTAAACTACTATTTTCAACATTTTCCCTGTCGTTATGAACCGAGTCCAGCAGAAAAAATACCGAGTATTTGACCTGTTATATAGACAACAAAAACTAATGAACTCTCACTTTCCGATTCCAAACAAACTACAAAAAAAAAAAGAAGGAGTCAGAACCAACAGAGTAGCCATCTTGACCTGTACAGGGGAAGAAAGAGATAGCACATTTCAAGAAGGTCTCTTCTGATAATGGTCATGAGGGAGAAAAAATCTTCACACCCAGGCGAGAGAGGCGGTGGCGACGGTAGCAGAGGGATGAGAAAGAAACTAGAGAGAGCCTATCCTAACGTTCACACCAGAACCAACCTTCAAGCTTAAAGCAAAGTGTCATACTTTCATTAATCATTGCAATGAAATCAAATTTATAACTAACAAACTAACATATATTGTAACCACTTTTGTTCAAACCATACAACAAATTGTTTCAGAAAGCTTAAAAGAGAATAAAGGTTATTTCATTTGAAAAGCATGATATCAATTTATTATAAATACAGTTCACTCCATCATTACCAGCGAATTACAAACAATTCTTTATTTAAATCAGCTTAGTTAAACACACCATGACCTCAATAACCTTCATGCTTTC
>NW_027106871.1:1825830-1830404 GCF_000696795.3 Halyomorpha halys | reverse complement strand
AGTTAAACACACCATGACCTCAATAACCTTCATGCTTTCGACGTTAATTCATCCAGATTTTAAAATTTTCACCAGAACCTCATTTACCACCCCAATCCCTATGACACGATCTCTGTTCACCTCTAATTATCCATATAATTCTCCACAATTGTTGAAGTGACGGTGACCCTAAAACTTCTTATCAATATCTGTTAAAATTGTAGAAATGGCCAGTCTCCGCTGGCCTTTAATTAAATCAGTGACATAGCTGGGGAGAGAAGCGCTGTAATCTCTTGGAACCCTGCTGTGCCCTTATAGGAGGGTGGCAAAGCTTGGTTAGGGATTTCCAAAGCTGATTGTATAGGTACGAATGGACATTTATTTTTTTTTACTCGAGTTTAACTTTCGTTTCTTATATATAAATTATTTTGTTATTGCTTAATATTTTTAATTATAGTGATTATATTTTTATATATACATATTTTTTATTTTTGCATTTTCTATTATCTATTTTCTAAATTTTATGAATGCTTATTTATTATATTATCTATATATGAATGAATAGTCAGAATGTTAATACTTATTGCCCTTAACTGTGGAAGCAATATAAATAAAAAAACAAACAGAGAAATTATTACATGAGCTCACTTGTCTTACTGACCACTGTCAGAATGTATAATCTAGATCTTGTTTAAGAATCTCTAATGTGTGTTAAGTTCTTACACCTCTGTATTTTTCTTTTAAGATATTATTTTTCTTGAAAAGATTTCAAGTGAAGACAATATAAGCAGTATGAGATTGTTTCTGTCATTTAAATAAAACAGAGAGAATCTTTCGCAATGAATAAACTCCTAAAATATTCTCTTTGGGATTGGAGTAAATCAAATAAAGATAGATTTTATCCATATCAATCATTCCCAAGTTACAGATTCTATTCTAGGCTTCTCTAAAATCCACCGAATCAAAATTTAATATAGCGATTAATATTATAAACAATTTATAATTAATTAAGGAAGATGCATGCCTGGGATGTTACAGTAACATTTTCGTTAAAATTGACCTGCTGGCAGTGCCACTTTATGTAATCGATTTTCTCAATATACAATTGAGTGGGGGGTGATATCAAATAAGTCTTATTTTCATTGAAATATACTAACTGTTCTTAATTGAAAACTTTTTTTTTTTAAATCATCCTTTAGAGTACCTTTAATTTGTTTTATTAAAAACCTATTAACCATTTCAAATTTTTATTAGCCGTTAAAAATGGATAAAAATTAACATTAAAATGATTTAATAATTAGCTTGGAAATTTCAATCAAAATTACTAAGAATGATCAGTAGCGCTCCCCCCTACATCAGTAACAAGAACTTACACAAAGACTTACGAACTGCCTACGTACAAACAACCATTAAATCATTATATAAACGGTTCCACGACAAACTTCCAACACACACTAACCCTCCAATTCAAGGACTATCAACACTAGACTTACCAAATACGAGACGACGTTTACGAAGGAGCTGGAATAGGAACCTCTTAAATTGATTTTTAAATTTCAATTTTAATGGAGAGGCATCATTGGATGACCTTAACATTCATGCCTTCATGACATTTTTTTTTTATTACTATTATTTTTTTCTTTCTCTCTCTCTCTCTCTCTACATCTCATTCTCTGGTTGTAAAAATACTTTTACAGTTGTAAATAAACTAAATAAAGTAAAAACAAAAAAAATTAGCTTTAGATAAGATGATATTAAACAAAGAAAGTTGTAGAAGGCATCACCTAAGAGACCAAAACCGTATAAATTAAGAATCTGTTTTAACACGAGTTTGATTGTAAAGTGCCGGACACACGCGTTGTCAGTTTTCCATAACGCCAGTCTGATAACTCTTGCTAAAATAGTTATAAAATAATATTTTTAAAAATTTCACCTAACCTATATTTGAGTATTTCGGTTGACAGAATGACCAACTTGATAAAATCATTCTTAATATGTTTAATATTGATTCAATAACAATTTAACATTCAATAAATAATTTAGGGAAAAAGGTAAATTTTAGTTAACTGTCATATCTTTATATTTCTGCCCTACTTTTGCAAAAGAAAAAATGTTTACATTTTGAAACAAGAAATATTATTAAAAGTAATTTTGGAATTGAACAAATCTGTCAGATTAAATGCACATTTGAAAAATTAGTACGGTGTAATTTCCACAGTGAATAATAACAAAATGTCCTTTCTGAAACGAGCAAGGATTTGTTTCAACTCAAAGTGAGAAATAGTAAGTGGCAAGAGTTGTATGTTGCACGTACCGCACTACAGAAATAGATTTTATGATGTCCATAAATCTACGTTTATTATTATTTTAAGTTAATTTTTTTAAGACAGTGTTGGTGATAGCTTTGCCTTATACCATATGGAGCGTTATCCCTTCAATTGTTTTTTTATTTATTTATTGATATTCACAACTATGTTAGCCACAAAAAAAAAATATATATATATATATATGAAGTGGATGTTATATTAGGGTATAATGCTAGGAGAAATTCGAATCTACCTATTTGTAGAACTCAAATTAGAATTTACATTAAAAGTAAGTCTTTAAATAATTGCCAACAATGTTCTAGGAATTATTTTATTTATTGTCACAAGAATGAAGGTAACTATAGAAAACAATTCTGTCGATGAATAAAAACCTTTTTTTAATTTTAATATAGTTTTTATGACTTCATCGTTCGCTACAATCTTCCTCACACTATCCTGATTATTCCATCCTAGGAATATTGCTATCTATTTCTAGTCATTAGGCTAAAAAGTTGGAACATAAATGAGCGCTGGTCGAATCACTGCATCATGACGGTGTGTTAATGGGAGTAAATGTGGTTTTGGTGTAGAGGCAGGTTAACTTTATAAATTAATTTACGGAGTCTGTTTTAGCTCTATTTGTTCTGGACTTTTTATTCTTTTTTAAAGTCAAAATTTGTCAAAAGGAATTGGAAATGTTGCCCGATCGCAACCTATTGCTATGTATGGATGCATTAGCTATTATTACAATAACAATATTTCGTTTATTAAGGTTTTTCGTTATCTGTCCCAATACCTGGTCAGGGTAGGAGACTTTCGAGGAACCTTTTACTGCGTCCCTGGATATGTACACATCTGTGCTTAGTTTGCCACACGAGTCCCTTATTAGATCTAAAAGTGATACCAAAAAAACCACAGTATTTGACAAAGGATCAGAAGCCAATCAAGCAGATGCAGGCCCTTCCTGGACATGTCAAACTGTCTCACCCCCCTCGGGCCTGGGGGGGGGGACGCCTACCTAGGGAGCGTTCTGTTACCTATGGCCAATGAGGAATTATATTCAAAAATAAGGTAACGTCCCAAAATGGAAGTGGGAGAAAAGGAGCAGGAAAACTAGACCAGAAAAAGGGGCAGTGAAGAGGAAGACTTAGACGAGAGAGGACCAGGCTTGAGAAGCAGAGAAAACAAGAACGAAGAGGTGCAAGATGTACTTCGACCAGACGAAGTCGTAAGAAGGCCCATGACACCTAGACATCCCTTATAAACGAGACGACACCTATAGAACTACATCCCACGGCAAGAATCATTCAAATCAGCATCTATAAGAATAAATGAAGCAATAAGCAATAATTAAATAATCATATTTGATGGAACCATTTATCTGAATTATTTCAATCATTTTAATAACATCATCTACCAATACATTGTAAATAAATACTTAGTCTTAAATAACCCAATAACACCCATTATTATATTGTATAATTAATGGTTACAACATTTTATAAATATAAAGGTATTTAATTGGTAAACTGGTAAACACCCAAATAGTATTTGGAAAAGAATCCAATTATAATAACAGTTTTGCAGGACTCAATAAATTAATTAATTAACTTATTTTTGAATTGTTGCCTTCAGCTATCATATGATTCCGACTAACTCTCGAGGCAGTACATAGCACTATATCTACCATAAGTGAAAGTATAAAGTGCTATGCTGCCTTTTTAAAATCTGTATATTCGAAAATGTACAGAAAAATTGGTAAGTAAAAATACAGGAACTAGTATTTTTTTTTTGTTGTTTTATTTTGGTAAAATAATATTATATTCATAATATATTAATTTCAAAAAATAAGCATAGTCCGTTTTTTCAGTGTATGTATGTGTATGTGTAAGTGGATCACCTTATATGTGATACATAAAAGCACAATGGTATGAAATGATATGCTGTTTTTGGACTCCGAAGCGAACGTACATCGAGTGTATGAATAGGAGGGAAGAGCCTTCGGAAATAAGTTTGAGGCTAGGAGAGGTGGGAGAGGTGGGACTGCCAGGTAAGATGAAGTGTTGTCAGGAGCGAGAGGGGAGCTGAGCTGCTCAAACACATTTACAACCATCGATCTTCTCAACTCCTGCTTGATACATTTTCAATTTCTCTCCAAACCGGTTTACGAGTCACTGATACTGATTCCTGAACATGTTTCTTGCCTCGCCTGAATCCGACAATATACTAGATAGAAGTAAATAATGAACACGTATAAATTCTTTTAGAATATACTCACTACTTATTTAG
>NW_027106871.1:1821938-1824981 GCF_000696795.3 Halyomorpha halys | reverse complement strand
GTTATATTCGAAACAAAATAAGTAAAATTATAATAAAATAAGTTCCAACAAGTAAGATGATTTTCTACAATTGTACATGAATGCAGAAATGAATGATCGATGAATGAACGAATCAAAGCTATTGGTGTTGATGAAGTCTCTCTATTTAGGTGCTTTTCTGGCGTTTAACACTCCTTCTTTTTCAAATTTTGCTCCTATGTAGTTTCACTCTATAATACATAATTAACAAATTCATGGCTGCATTTTATATTCTCAAGTTTGTTCATAATTTGACAAGATAAGCTACTCGACCTTTTATAAATCCTCGGTTCTTAATTTTAGGTATACAGAAATAGGCGAATGTCTAATGCTTCTCCAATTGTTGGTTATCAGTTTTTTTTTATTTCCATACCTCTCTCCTTACTTCACTCTCTCTCTCTCTCTCCCTCTCCCTCTCCCTCTCTCTAACAATATTTTGAGCTGATGACAACCAATTCATCGGTTTAGTTGCCCAAATCTTATAGTGACATTCAAAGAATCATTAAAACTATTTGAGCTAAACGTATTGAAAAAATACTGTACTAAATACATTTAGCCTATCCGTTTCTGAATATGTAACTTTTTTAGACCTACGTTTCTCCATAAAATATCCCTAGCTCGACTAAAACTTCCGTTCTTGCACGGCCTATCTATGGGCTAAATTTATCAGGGTTATTAGTTTATAAGATTAAAACCAAAGTGATATTTTCTAGTGTGGAAACGTAAATAATTATTACGTAAACTATTACCTAGAGATATTCATTATAAAGTATGTAGCTTTACCAAGCCACTATGTTGAATATATTTTATTGATGAAATTATGTTGTTTATAAGATTTTCTTACCCTTCATTAAAATAGAGTTAGTACTTCACACATATATAATATATGAAATATATATACTTTACAGAAGACTCAGTAATGTCGTTTTTAGAATTCAGGCGGTTTTTAAATATTGTTCAAACTGAAATTCTCTTCTTCCTGTTTTAAGGAAATATTTCCAAAGTGATATAGGACCTTCGCGGGGAGGGCAGGGAAGGCGTGTGTTACCATCTACTCTTGAAAGATTGTGACATGTCGAACATCGACCAACCTACTCATTATACGTTTCTGTATTAAATTTGAGATAATTAGGAATGTGCACGATATCGCTTAAATTACCAAGGGAAATATATCTGATGCGAGTGTTTTCGGAAGCGTAAGCTGTTAAATATATAATTTGTAATAAATACAAATTATGTAAAATTCTTAGAAGTGAGGGGTATCACGACGCTAATTACATTATCTTATAACTCCACACGTTTTACACTGGAGACAAGATATTTTAGAATAAAGTAGAGATCTGTATTTGTTGGAAAAGCCTGCTCAAACAGACTAATTACATTTGTTCTGAAAATAGAGATTTAAACTCATACAATGAGTTCCCGTCTCCATTCTTTCTTGTGCTTATTCAAACGACGAACTCAGCTTATTATTGCCTCCTGCGTCACAACCTACATCTTTTATTTTATTGTAATTCAACATGCGTAAGTAAGATGAAAATGAATGATACTTCTTATAAAAGAAAGCCAATGATAAATGATTTTTAAAAAAATGACAATAATAGAATTTTTGCGTTCAGCTATCTCTATACCTCAAACTGATAGTATGTGAAAGTATTACGACCGTTTAAAATTTTAAATCTGTGTTTCCTACAGAAATGTTCATTTTAATCCTTGAAAAATAGTCTATCTATGTATGTATCTATAATCTATGTATATGTGTATCTTAGACTAAAATTCGAACGATGGATGAATAGTGAATCAGTATTATTTTATGTATCGACTATAGGCTCCTGCAGGACATCCTATTATAAATCTTATATTTATCAATTCTATTATTGACATTGCTTCTCTTTTATTTTTTTTATATTTTTTCTATTTGTCCCTTTTTTCAAATTAACCTGTTTTTTTTCCCATTAGAGAGCAATTGTTTGTTTTGTTAGGTCTACGAATGTCGTTATCAACTTTACTTTTCTCTCTTATTAAGGATTATTATATTTATCTATTTATTTTATCTTATTTTTTAAAAATATTTGTAACAATTTATATAGTGTTACAGGTGTCTTTTGTATGGGACAATACTCCATCTCCCATAATCGAGTGTTAAAAAAAAAAGAATGTAACTTATTTTATGATTGGAGAAGTATGTCATGTCAAAGAACAACATAAATAAAGAAAACCGTATTTATTTATTTTATGCCGACCTTTCGACCTGAGTTTCAGGTCTTCATCAGGGGTTATAGCGTAGAAGGTAGGCCTGCAACTGAACTTATTTTAACCATGTAAGGCCCACCAGGCCGATCTAGTAAAAAATAAATAAACTGACATTTCCTCCTGTAATATCCTCTATGTCAAACAATAAGTTGTTGAGCTTTTTTATTGTTCTAAGCATTGTCAGTTATTTATTTAGTTCTAACTACAACAATTTTAAATAGGTAGTGTTTTGAATTGTTTCATAATTTTCAATGATTAGTTAGCATTTTATAAAATATTACATGTGTGTAAAAATACACCATTATATAATTTTTAATTGTATAAATAGAAAAAAACCTTATAGTACATTTAGGTACAACTCACCAGTTGTGTTTTTAAATTCTACCTCGCCAATAAAAAGTTAATTTTATTTTAACATGTTTCTCTTAAACTTATATTATCTTATGTGTTTATTATATTAAAGTGACATTTGAGAAGTTGTCTTAGCTCCATTTTATTAGTTTAAAAATATGATAAGTTTTGTCAAAAAATTATTTAGATTCAAAAATTTTGTTGAGTAGCATAAGTAATCAAATGTGTAAGCAGTGTAAGCTGGTGTTTGAAAAATACTATATTATTTTATGTTGTTGCAGGTATGTTTTGGCTTTACTGGGATATCCAGGTGAAAAAAGATATGAAAAATCAGGTATCAATAACTTCTAATTTTTGCACTGTTCAGCTGTTAAAATATCTTTAGTATAATGTTCGTTTTGATATTATTTGATTTAGGTCC
>NW_027106871.1:1807617-1821888 GCF_000696795.3 Halyomorpha halys | reverse complement strand
TAATAAGGCCAATATGGACATATGGAGTTGAGCTTTGGGGCTCTACTAAATCTTCGAATTCCTCTCGTATTCAATCCTTACGATTCAAAATCCTTCGTAAAATCCTCAATGCTCCTTACTTTGTCACAAATAAAATCATATATAAAGACCTTAATGTTCCCTATGTAACCGATCTAGCCCGAACCAGATATCACTCCTTCCATAATAAACTCTCTAACCACTCAAACCCCTTATTTTCTAATCTTGAATCCTCTTCCATTCCTTACAATCCTCTGAGGCGCCTGAAAAGGAGATGGCCACAAGACCAGCTAATGTAAAATGTCATTGGAGTGCAATGGGCAGTTTCTCTAAACCCTGTAACACTCCAATTTACTAAATGTATTATAATGTACAGTTAGAAGTAGCAATAAATAAATATTAAAAAAAAAAAATTCAACTTTTCGGCCTGGCTGGTAACCCTCGAGGACAATCTTATGTTTAAATTCACATCTCACATCCAATTATTAAAATTATTTGCAGCCTATTCTGTCCAGGTCTAATAATTTTAGTCAAATTTACCACTTTTGTCACTTTTTCATTCTATTTTCAAAGTCCTAATGAAAAAATTACCTCTATTATAACTCACTTATCATCAATGTTATTCAACCTTCCATACGATTCTTATATTGTGATTGGATTGTTGGTTAAATAGCATTGTTGATAATAGTATAAGATAATTTTTAATTAGGAGTTTTAAAATTAAATGAAAAAGTTGCAAGAGTGGTAAATTTGACTAAAATTATTAGACCTAGACAGAACAGCCTGCTAAAAATGTTAATAGTAGGATGTAAGGTGTGAAGTTATAGTTAGGACTGTCCTTGAGGATGGCCAGGATAGCCAAAAAGTTAAACATTTAAAATATTTATAAAGAGTGTTTATGACTTAAATGAATACAATGTAATTAATTTAAAAACCGATATTGTATAAATTGAAGCTAAACTAGGATAGTTGTTGGTTAAGATTCTTCAACTACGTGATCTAATCTGTTCGGACATAAGAATTTCATGAAAGTAATTAACAAAGTTCTTCCCAAAAATATTTTTTGAATATTGTGGATTAAAATACATATATTTTTTATTTTGCAATTAATGGCTAGAATACGGATATAAAAAGGAGAAAGTTCTCAAATTTCAACAGATTCCAAGAATTTCGGGACTAGGTCAACTGAAGATGAGTAAAATAACTTTAAACCAATCCGTAATATCGTATCTTAAAATTTGTGAAATAATTATAACCCTGACTAAATTTAAATTAGTAATTTTAACATTTATATAAAAATTTATTTGATTGAAAAACTATAATTTTTAGAATTTAAATTTTTCATTTAACCTTCTATGGACAAGGAAAGTTTTATGAGAAGAACCATGTCAATATCATTTTCCAAACTGTATATATAAAAACGCAGTTTAAGAAGATTTATTTTTTTCCTCAGCTTTCTGGGCCTGAGAACTTTAGAGGACTCTGCGTCGATTTTTTGTACGTTTTACTAAGTGATTACGAAGAATTCTAAAAATATTTTTTCATGCATTTACTTCTTTAGTATGTGAGTTGAGTTGTCTTACTATAGAAGGAATGATCTTGCGTTATGCTCGATAAACAGTTCAGAAATAGATGAAGTATAAAGAAGCGTCTGCAATATCGTAGGAATTATATCAAGCGAGAATAAAGCTCAGAGTAAAGAAATTTCATATTAAATTCCTTTCTAGACTCTTCCTTCCTCGGTTTAGCAAACGGCAGTTCTACCGTTAATATTATAATATTATATCGGAAAAAAACACTTTGTCTGTAATTCTATGTCGTAAATGTTATGGTGACATTAAATAACCAATAAAAAGACGCCTGTCAGTAAAGCGAAACATAATATTACTAATTCAAATAAAAATCTACCCAGATAAAGAAACAGAACCCAACAGATTGTCTCTAAATATTTGTGCCTAAGTCAATAGTAGATTCATGACTCATTTATCGCCTATTTCTATAAAATATTTTATCGTAAAAGAATTTTAAGACCCTATTCAGGCGTTTATTTTTCCATAAGTATCTTACGCTTCCAGGATTTTCCATCACACGTTCTAAAGGTCAGAACAGAGACCTTTAATATATCAATCATATATGATTATATCACAAATAGGGGCCATAGAGAGAGATAAGGCTTTCTATTAGTTGTATTAAAATGTTTTTTTTTTAATATATATTTTTTACGGAGTTGTAAAATCACAATCTTGTAAATTATTTTTTTTTTAAATAAGAAAATTTTAACATCATAGTTTTAAATCGTTTAAATATGAATAAAAGCTGTAAACTCAAAATTTAACTAAGATAACTGTAATAAAATAACTTATTTTAAGTTTTAAAATTTTGTTTATGGCTTATATAATATATGTAATAAGCAGTTTGGGTGTCCTCAAGGTATTAAGGTCACTTCCACACACACATATTCTTTTTTTGAACTTTTTTGCAAGTCAGGGGAAATATTATATGTGAACCGTATTTGGCCTTTTATCCACCTCCTTGGTTGTCTGGCAACCGATCGCTTCCAGTTCGAGTCCCTCTCGATTCGATTTCATTTCGACTCGTGTGCGGAGGGCCTAAATGTTATTTTGCTGACAGGTAACTACAGCACCATGAACCTTGTTAAAGTTCAGAACCCCAACAAATGTGTTGGCACCCTAAATTTAATTTTTTTAATTACCTTATTGTTCCTGGTTATTAATATTACCTATAAGTAACTTTCCTATTCTAATTAGAGTGGGAGAGGTCTAGTTTTTATTCCATGGGGCCGACACGACATAAAAGACACCACCCTCTCCAGAGCGGATTTGTATTGGCGCCGTTGCAGTTACTCGGACACAAACGGCCCTGACAATGTGTTATCCGTGGTTCATCTCTCTTGAGTTAAGCATCCTACGGAATTTACCGACCGAGAGTGAAACTGCACTATTCATATATTCCTCTAGATTCGCAAACAAGACTTCTTCTAGCTGTGAAATGTCCTTTATTGCAAACATTTTAATAGATGTGTACGTGCCAAATGCTATAAGAGGGTAATAATGTAAGTCCCTTTCGATATGGATCCATCTCCCTGAAATGAAACTTCGGACAACAAATATATTGGTGTGGTGATGACATTAAATATTCAGTCAGATCTCTGTAGACTCTCAAGCTGAATCTAGTCCATTTAATATATTACACAGTTACAGTATTGTAAAGCTTAATGTTGTGTTGATTAGTTTTTGTTACAACTTTTTTGTATATTTCAAAGATTTTAAACAACGATCAAACAAATAAAAAAAACACTTTTAAAACTAGAAATCGTAGTTTTAAGCAGGCTACAGTACCGATTAAGTAACAATTTTTTTAAAAAGATTTGCTAGCCAATCTATGTGAAGAAACGTAATTTTGAAACCTTTTTAACCATGAACTACAAAAACTGTTGTATACATGTTACATGTTTTGCAAATACATTTTCAACTACGTTATAGACACTAGCTTGGTTGCAATTCAGATGAAATAATAATGTTTTTGACAAAGCTTATTGTAAGTAAAGGCTCTTTCTACCTCAAAAGTAGGATATTCTCACACACCCTTTTTTTGCTTAAGTTAAAATTACCTTAAATAAATATATTAATTTGTTCCTGGATTGCAGATGATGCCGTAAAACCCTAAATCCCGGTCAAGAAACTAAAGTTAAGTAATGACAAATTGTTGTCCTTTCTGAAAGTTTGAGAAAAAAATTTCCATCTAGTGAACGTATCAATCAATGATAATCATTATTATCAAGAAGCTCAATAGATTCATAAAGATTTAAGGAAAAGATAGAAATAAATTGGAAACAAAAGAAAGTAAAATCATCACCAGAACGATTTGTAGAAGAAAAAATTAAGGAAAAATCCATAAAGAAAATGACAGAAGAAAAAAAATGAAATACAAGTAATCACAATTGCAGGCTAATTTAATGAGACAACAGTGGCTTTTATGATGATTTTTAAGCAATAGAAACTATAACCGGTCAGAAAATTGAAATAACTGAGGTCCTATTTAAACTTAAATTGAATTTACCAGGGCTAACAAAGAGCTTAAAACAAAGCTTAAAAATATACAGATTTATTGTTGTATGATTAAAATCTTTTTCTAAAATGGGATAAAGTAATCCTTATTCACGGTACCTGGAGCGTTGTTCACATCAACAAAATTAGTTCTGAGACAGATAAAAATTTAGCTGTAGAGAGCATCCTTTGTAAGTCCATAGCACACTTGTCGAAAGCTCAGCCCTCCCAACTGAATACAACTTTTATAAACGGTTTGCGCTCGGGAACTTTATCAGATCAAACTCGATCAGGTCTTGCGGGAAAAATATTTTTATTTTACAGAAGTTCTACTGCGGAATTAGCGGCAAAAATATGTAATATTATATTGAAAAATTCGAAGTAGATTATGAATTCGAATTTTTGTCGCAGAAATACATATTTTGAGGTCCTCTGAGTCTAAATAGTTCTCAAAAGTCTGGAAAAATTATGTATGTATTATATTTTCTTATGGTTAATGAAAAATCTTTCATAAGACGAAGAACGACTGTTCCACTGTTTCATCCACAAGATCACAACTTGAATATGATGATGTATCCTCTAACGGGTAAAGTAGGTCCTGTAGGAATCATGCCCTATGGGGAGTTGGGTAAAGTAATTAATTATCTTTACGGATGTATGACTTTATTTTGGTTTCCTCTGCCTACCGCACCTTTCGGTGACTATGCACGGGATTATGCATGGGTACAACATATGGAACTACTGCCAATAATGTACCATGTATTTTATCTCATTATTTAGCGCACTCAAAGTGTAGAGTTAAATTCAGAGGTAAAATATTTCTCTATTATTTCTGTGATGCAATTTAGTGTGCGAATGCGAAAAGGGGCTGCACCTTGCCCTCTGAATTCGTCCAGTTCAATTAGATACAGTCCCCTTTGCCACTGCATCTGTCCAGTTCTCTACTCCTCATTGTCTTCTCCCTCAGACGGCCTCCCAGTTGCAGGTCCTCTTGTGTGATGGAAAAATAGAGAGTGCCTACTACATCTTTTCAAATATAAACAAATTTCCTGAAGCTTGCATCATTTTTCTCTTTCGACAATTAAGGGCGTTTTCTGGGTTATTCTACAGTACAAGAACTAATCTTGAGAACCTGATAGCTGAGCGCGCTGGGGCTAGGGTCCCAGAGCGATTGGTTCATAAGATTGTGGGCTCGATTTCCACCTGGGCTGGTCAATATTTATTTCGCAGTGGCTCCGAGAAAAGAACCTTGAAATTCCCACTCTGGGGCTGGAGACTTGAAAAAAAAAAGAACCAGTCTTTCTGGAAAATGTCACTCTAATATTCTTGTGTGTGGTGCAAGTTACGACTTCGTGTTCTACTGTTTTCAGAACGCCACAAACAGGATATCGTAGGTCCACTTCTTTACCATGCTGGCCAAGTTTCTATTTGGACAAATCGTACCCCGTGAGAATCTGTGAAGTCCAATAATCAGAGGGGACCATTTCTGCATTTTGCCTTGATTAGACCGGAAGGAAATACTTCGTGAGTTCCACCTTTCTCAGATGCATCCCACCGTCCATTCCATTCCTCCAAAGAGTCCTTTATTATAGCCTTCCATTTGTTGGGCTGCTCTTCAATTCTCGCTCGGAGATATTCCTAGAGTTCTGCCATTTCTCTTCTCTTCATCTCAAACATCTTTGCATCCTCTCTTAGCAGGAGCTATACATATATAGTATGCGGTTTAGCATGGACATTGTTAAATTTCTAAATTAAATTAACTTGTATTATGTATGCAAGAACTAACATGATCGTGAAAAGTATACTGTAAATTTTAGTAAACCATTATTATATTTTGATATTAATGTTATTATTTGGAAAATGAAAAAAAAAAAATTGGCACCGAGAAATATTTTAAATGTATTTTTCTTAAAACTATTGAAATCATCTGTTAATGGGAAGAATCATTTGGAAAATTACTATGGGCTAGTTTCGCTAGAGATATAGTACTTCTGTTCTGAAACGATGGGATTAATTTCAACTCAAAGCAAATTGATAAGTAAAAGTTGGTCATGCGCGAATTTTATCAGTTTTTTTTTATTTAGGTCGATACAGCACTAATTTTCTTATTGGAGAAAGAGTCCACAAAATCAATAATACGGTATTTATTATACTATTAATAATATACAACATCAACGCTTAATTTTAGAGATGTTTTAGTTTTGGCTGTCAATTGCAGACTAAGACTAACCATGTACCATATCTAGCTTGTCTGTAAAATGATGCCTTGAGTCTTGATAGGCAAAACCAGCAGCACTGTTTTGCTTTGCGTGTAATGTATTCATTAGCTCCTCGTTTCCGATATCCGATATTTATCCATGCTTAGATTACATTTATAAATTAATTATTTCCGATGAAGTCGGTAAAAGAATTGTGTCCTATAATGATCGAAATAGGTTTAATAGTTCACAAGCTGTAGAACATGAAATTGACCTACACAACGTTTGTTGCTCAGAGTAATCTATAGTAACTGTATACGGTTGATGGAAGAAAGTCAGAAGTTTGAACTATTCTATTGCTTGTAAGATGAAAAAAAAAAAATTTGTGTGCGGCGACAGCCCAGGGGGATCATGATTTCATTACTTTTGTAAGGAAGTACTGTTTCTAGAACAGAAGTTGTACAAGGAAGTAATTTGTTTAGGATTACACACAACCACCAGATTTCCAAATTAAGGCTACCACTGTAACAGCGAGTAAAATATTTCAACCATTTATTGACATATAAAATCGTTTAAATAAAATACATTTTATCAAATTAAAAGTCCAACGCTTCAGCTATTTGACCATCCTGAAGAGTAATCTTAAATCGAAATTTATTTAATACAAGTTTAATAAATCTTTTTTTCATTATTGGTTTTAATGATGTAGAAAACATTTTCCAAGAAAGTCACCTTAATTTCTTTTGAGAATACTGTGTTTTCTGAAAATTCTACTTATTTTGTAGATTAATATTGGGTAAGTAATTATCTTTATTTCAATGATCTGTCGTTAGAAATATTTTTCTACGGGACAAACTTTCGTCTACTAGAGTTGTCCAGAAAAGGGCGAGTACTTGATGAAATCTGATAATTTTTTTTTTATGCCACGTCTAAATAGATCCTTCATATTTCAATTTTTTCGAACTAAATTAGGTGAAATTATAAGATAGAATTTGATGAGATTGACATGGGACCATTTAGGTATCAATCGCACGATCCTTGAACAATTTATCATAATCAGATTAAATTTATCATAATCAAATTAAATTAAAGATTCCAAAGGTTCTTTGGAATATGCCTGAAAAACACTAATGAGGCTATTGAGAGGCGGACAGGGATGCACATACCAAATTTATTCCTTGATGGCCAAAACGTATAATACGAGTAAAGATTTCCGCTGGAATCGGACACAATATTTTTCATGCAATACTTGAATGTAATGTAATTTCCATACATTCGATGGCAAGGAAGCAAAATAAAACGTCGATCAAAAAGTTGGAAAATAATGATAATTTTTGATTTTTATATTATAATTTATATTATCAAATGTATCGTGTTTGTAATATAAAAATAACAATCTGATTATTGTTCTCTAGAGTTTTTAAAATCAAATTTATTCAGTGTTTTAACGTAATAATTAAAGAAATAAAAAAGGGATTACATGGTATTTTCAGAAAAATAGATTGTTTCGAAGAATGTTTTTAGTACAGCTTTTGTGGTTTAAGAATTTTTCAAATCATTAAATTGTGAAATTAATTAACATTAAATTTAATTTTTTCAGATCGATATGTTTTTAACCGGGGAGAGGTGTAGCCTTGATCATTTTGCTCATATTGGAAAATAAACGTGATTATTTACCTAGTATTTCATCTGTTTTGTCTACTTTCCGTTGACTCTTGAATGTTTTTAATGCCGATTGCTTACGTTACTTCCTCTTTTTCCTCCCACCTATAATCAATTCAGTTTGCCACTGGCCCCCTCCCAACGATAATATTCAACATTTCTCTCACCATTACTCTCCTAATGTGACACATTTGAGCATTTTGCTCACCTGTACACCTCCTGCGTTTCTTACTTTAAATCATGAGTTGAGGCAACGATATCTTAGATCATTTACGATATCTGGAGCCTTCAGATCCTGATGGAAGAGCTGCAATTTATGGTTTTAATTTCAAATTGCATTGAAAGTAATCCTTAAGATTTTTCTCATGACCACAAGTAGTTTATAAAAAAAAAATAGTACGTGTCGTCGTACTACGAGATAAATACTCATGGGACAAAAAAAGGTTAATATAACTCACGCATATCATTATTCGGTTTAATTGGTTTTAAAGTGTTGACCGTTCCTTGAAATAATCGTCAATGAACCATTGGTTCCAGTTTTATAGATGAAGGTTTTACGCTCTCCTGTACTCAACAATGTACCCTTCTCCCCATTTATTATCAATCTCTTTGTACCTGGAAAAAGTTTTTGGCCAAGATATATTTCTTTTACACCCATAGCTACTTTCTTTGTCGATCCTTCCTTCAGCCAAGAAAAACTTTCAACGACTCATTTTTCCTCTATTAATATTTGAATTCTTCAGGATTATGAGGTACATAATTCATTCATAGACCACTTATTTAACTTGATAGTTAAATTAACCTTTTTTCTGTCGTGTTTCTTTTAAGCCAAAGTGCTTTAGGGCATTTGTTTAAATGATATTGAAACAAATTCTAAGACAGTTGAAAAAAACAACTAGTTTAATATACAATTTTTAACATATTTCTTCAATTGTAATATTTAATATGTATCACATTATTAAAATATATATATAAACAGATCATAATGAACTGTTTAAACTAGTAATTAAGGGAACAAATTTATGAGAGATTCATACCAAAATTAATCAACGATCAAATAATTATGAAATCATTAAAAAATAAGAAGTTCGTACCAATAAATTTTCTACTAGAGCAAAATATATAGAAAGATAAAAATATCTTTCTTTTTTTGCAATTAAGCTTGAAATATTTTGTAATGTTACACATATATTTACTTAATTATTTTGGTAGCGGTTACTCATATCAGTCTCAGCCCTGGATAGGACTCTAACTCATCCTCTGTTGGCTTTCAATACAAGTAACACGATGAAGGGAAATATTGGAATATCTTTGGAGTTGTCCAGCTCCGTATCCAATAAACCATGTAATTACAGAATACTGTGAATATAAGATATAAATGGACCTGTATTGTGATTTTTATTTAATTTTCTTTTAACATTTTAATATGTATACCGAAAAAAATTGAAGCTGATATAATCTGTAATAACACGTCATAAATTAGATCTACGTACATACAATGTTTAAACCATAACCGGAAAACCTAAAACCAATCCTAGCAATCATGTATGTCTTTTTTTTAATGAAGGCAGTCAAGGCTGGATTAATCGTAGCACGATGTTGTGTCACGTCAGGAACACAACGCAACCGAATAATTATGTTTTTGCGCTGTCATCAGACGGTAAATTTACTATGTGTAGTGAAAAGTTAGACAAAATGTCGTAGATAACGATTAAACTTTTGATTGAGATTTGTTCCATTTTTTCAGGTTATTTTAGTTTGTGAAACATAAAAATATATTTAAAACTGGACGTTTTATTGATGATAATAGATTTTAAAAATCATTATAGAATCACTATAGCAAAGGTTACTGTTGATGAGTTAAAATATTTACTTGTTTTTAAACCCCTACTTACAATAACTTAATGTGTTTGTTGCACACTGTCAATTTAAAATATAAGACTACAATACGAAAGCTTAGAGCATGATATCGTACGATAGTTAAGTATCTCATATATTAATTTTGCTTCGAATTAATTTAAGAAGTACAAAAAAAATTTACTCAAAGTTGAAAATATATTCTCACGCTTTACGTTGAAAACATCAAAAAAATAATTGTATATATACCTGTAGAAAAAATATGTGTCGAATATACCTTGAGTATTATGCGACAAATACGTACTAGCAGACATTTTAAGAGGATGAAAATTTCAGGGATTGAGCAAGCCGAGACCTCGTTGGGCTCATAATAATTTTATCTAATTCCGTTCACAAAATTCTCTTAGGCATGCGGAATCCTATTTTCCTTAACACACATGTATTTCGAAACGGCTTGTTCTGTAGATTTTATTTTTTTAGGAAAATCATTCAATTTTAAATTAAGGTAAATTTGTATCAAGTCATTGTTATATTGTTACTATACTTATTATTTTATGAACAACTATAAAAAGTGATAGTAAATAAAAGAATAATAAGAATGATTTATTTTTCAAAGTTTTATTAAAGAACCATGATCTATTGAAAATTTGAAATTAAGAATGATTCATTTTTTTTGGATGACCATACTTAAAAATTTGCAGTGATTAAGTGGAGGCAACAGTGAATAAAATGGACTTCTAATTACCCCCGAAGCGAATATATATTTTCTATTAGGGAGGGACATTTGGGGTAATTAAAAGTTAAGAGGAAAGTGCCAACTGGGATTTTCCGACCGGCTGCTTGACGGCCTAGGAAATTAAATTGAAAATTGAACTTAATAACAAGTCGAACCTTTTCAGAGTTTATTTGTTTGACTAAGGCTCGGGCAACTCCCTAATAGCAGACTGGAAATTAAAAGCAACTTGTTCTGACTATTTTATCAAGGCTTCGAGTCGTTTAGAGAGTTGGAATCGTTCATTACTCGCCCACGTCGAAACAACTGGCTATCAACTCCAGCACTGAGACAATTAGATCACTGAGGACCTTATAACTGAGCGGGTTGGGGCGTAGGTCCAAGAACACTTGGTTCTGAAGGTCGTGGGTTCGATTCCCATCTGGATCAGTCATAATTTATCTATCGTTGATCCTGAGAAATGAATCTTGTCATTCCCACTCTGAGGTATAGGTACCCACTGTATAGGTACCTTTTAGAAGACTTGAGAAAAAATAATAAATGGATATTCATATGAGCAATATTAATCCAAATTTCAAGATTTAAAAATAAAATAGCTAATAGTGTGTATGATATAAAATAATTCATTAGCATTACATAAGTAAAAATGTACACTACCCTAGACTGACATTATACCGAAAGAAACTTCCACTTCGACTCCTCTCCAAAAAAAAAAAAAAAAAAGAAAAGACTGAATAAAATACTTAAAGTTATTTTCTCACTCATTTCAAAACATTCAAAATTAAAACTTAAACAGATATTAGATGCATATACTTACTTACTGAAACCTAATTGGACCAATGAATCACTAACATTTGCGTCATATATAAATACTAACATTAACAAACTTTCATGAATGAAATGTTTCAGTCAAAAACTTTTTAGGGCAATAATAAAAGCTATTTGGTACGTCAATAATACAACTTTAAATAATGACATCTGTTAACGTAGACATACCGAATATTCTCAAACGACAAATTACAAGGATATCATAATATACAGGACGCCATTTAACTCTAATATCTTTTATTTTATACATGTTTCTTTAGATAGTCTATCAAACTGTCATATTTATTGAGAATGTCCTCAGACCTTCAGTAATTTATACATAAAAAAAGGTTCAGGTTGTCTTCGATTTCTCAAAGACTTTTCACCCTGTTAGTCATAACTTCCTCCCCTAAAAACTCAAAAATATTTCCTTTTAAAATATTGTTTTGAAGTGGTTTCTCTTTTTCTCTAATAGTCGTTCTCAGTCATCATTCTTTTCCTTAGGCTAGCACGTGGTATTCCACAGGGGTCCTCACTTTCACCTACCCCATTCACCATTTATATCATTAGATACTTAATTCCATTCAAACCTCATAATTCTATATGTATGCTGATGATCATCCTACAATCCTATTGAGATGCTTGAAACCACCCGAAAGGAACAAGATGATATATTATATTCAAGAAGACTTAGTATAAAAACATGAACATTAAACAATAGTATTAGGCAAAATATTGCGGTTCTGATTTTTTACCTTAGTATCATCTACTTCAGTTCAATAATCAATCAGTTTATTTTTACTCTGGTTCTACAGCTGTAATTTCTTAGAATCCCTGATTCCATTCCTCAAAGTACTCGTCATATTCGAGTATTCTCTCTCGTTTTGCTCTTCTTCGACTACGGTTGTTTGGTCTGGAGAGGGCTATCTGCTGGACTGGATATGAGTCTGAAGAGACTTATGAATTGCTTCCAAAGATCTATTACCGGTTCCCCGACGTCTCCTATTGTTATACCGAGTTGAAGTGGCTTTATCCTATAGCAATACCTTCTGACAGCAATAGCACTTTGATATTTTTCACATACAAATCCTAAAAACAATATCCATACCTTTGATCTTCTCGCTCTAATTTAATCGATTAATTAATTAAATACTAGATTTCAACAGCTTGATTTATATAAACTTTTGCCTCGCTTAACAATTCCTAGAACTTGATTCTGAAAATCTCTCTCCATCTCTATTTTCCAAGGCTCCTCCGTCCTTTCCATTACACAACACCTATTTCTTCGCCTATTTTAATAATTAATGTCATCAATTACTACGATTAAAATGTTGTTTTAATTTAAACTTTTTGCCAGGCAAATTTGTTAAGTGTAATTATTCTGAAAGGACATTTGCCCCAGAATAAAATTATTTTTTCGTTTCATATATTTATAAATTATGGCCACAGTACTCATACCAGTGGACTTAGACCTTAGTCATTAACTGTATCTAACACATAGTAGATATCAATTGCATCATGCTTGTGGAAAAAGCAACTGGGTACTACTCCAACTGTACCATTTGCTTAGGTGGTTTTACCTCTGATTCATTAGGTTTCAATTAATCAGTGTAAATAAAGATAGGTAAGTTAAATAAACAATTGAGTGATAGTCTAAAAATTATTTAAATATATAATTATGAATAAATTATATAACATTTTATAATTTATTATTTACAATTACAAATTATTTATAAAAACGAAATTTTATAATGTTATAAAGCAAAACTACAGATTTAACTCCAAGTCGCGTGCCTCGTGGTGCCACAGGTCAGTAGAGTTCGTGACCTACATGGTCTATAGCTCAGACCTTTCTCCGGTTCCAAGATATATTCAACGCTTTGTTAATTCTTAGTCTATAAAAATAGCTTGGCAAGAAAGATTTTACAATGGGAACAAAATATATATAAAAACTTCAAACATCAGAAAACACAACAAACATCCGATCTGAAAAAAGATAATATTTTAATAATCTATTATATTTGTCTAAAATATTCAGTTTTGCATTAGTAGGAGAACGGGCTAAGTTAAATTACCTCCCTTAGTTTTGAGATTTTAACCTTCAAACAATTATTTTTTTATAAATCTTCTTGAATATGTTTATTTTGATATATAAAGTCATATAATGGTTTAATGTTTAAAAAATAATAATAAATTTTTAGGTTTACTTCAAGCAGTTATACATGGAAAAAGGGGAAAGGTTCATTTGACCCTCTCCTAGTAACTATATCGAAGAGGGTCTTTCTACTTTCCGTTCTTAGAGATTTCTATTTCTTATAATAATTATTTCCATATCATTAGAAATTCATTTAATTTCACTGTAATTTACTCTTGTATTATCTTGGAATATTGGAATGTTAGTATTTGAATCTGGGAATGTACTGGAACTGTACAATGTTGATTCATAAGCTTAAATATACACAGACATTTAGAAAATAAAAATCATTTCCTTCATTTAAACATTTTGTTTTAATTTTTACTAGGAGAATTTTCGCTTGAAACTCATCATTTTTTAAAAAAGGATTTCACAACCGTTAACAAACCGGATTTGACAATATTTCATGGATTAATTATCTTAGTTTAATAGGTTGAACTAAAAAATATCAATGAACTTTTTATATATTATAAGTGGGTGATTTTAACAAGGTTTTTTTGCATCATTGATATTTCTAGTTAATGCAAGAATAACATTAGTTATAAATATGAAATAATTCACATAGCAAATGTTATAGTTGTAAAACAACCTTGGTGTTATGCAAGGAATACCGTATTAGCTCTGTTCCAGGAAAACCGAAGGAGATGTCTGAGATGAAATGAAGTTACATCACAAGGGAGACGTATCGTGTGATAAGCTTTCCTTACCCCGGTATAGGTCCAATTACGTACGATC
>NW_027106871.1:1803994-1806444 GCF_000696795.3 Halyomorpha halys | reverse complement strand
AAAATCTAAATTTTTATACAAACCTTTTGTTAGTTATAAATTTTAAATCATTATACAATGATGATGAGACGTGGAACGCTATTGGTTCACGAATGAGTGAATAATTTCTATTTAAGTCAGGATTTGTTCCCGTATTAGGTTTGAATGTACTGCTATAATTGCTTATGATCCCTCCATTAGAATCCGATAATTCTCCAGCTGGTTATTAGTGGTCCAATAATTACCGTGCATATCCTCATTACCGTAATCATGATTGACATCCTCTCCCATAATTTATTAGATTTATATGAAAATAGGATATATTGTTTTTAGATTGCTTGATTCATTTATACTAAACTTTGAATTATAATATCAGTAAAAACTAATAGTATTTTAAAATATATATATATTCAAATTTATGCCTTACCGCTTATGTCACATATTAAATTAACTTAAATTATTTTGGTAATGCGCTAAAGAATTTTTAGCTTTTTTTTTATATTGTGTGATAAGAAGCAAACATATTATAATTAGTGAATAGTCAGCTTCATTTATTCATTAAAAAATTAGTGGATTTAATTTCTTCTCATTTTAATTTGCGCGAAAAGATAAAATCTATGCCAATCTTGTTGCATTTCCCTGACTGAAATATTCCCGTGTTAGCTGTTAAAAGACCTTTTTTCCCAACTGTAACTTTCTCATGGAGAGACAACAGTGAAGACATAAGTTCACTTATAGCTATTGAATGTATCTCTTAGAAATGCTAATCCCTGGTTTAAGGTTTCAGTAAAGATTTATCCAAACCCGTACAACAGATAAAATTATTAAAAGGGGTATGACATACCCCTAATAATATAAAATGAAATTTGTAGGTACTGCTACAGCCCATAAAGTGTCGGGATGCAGTACTCTATAAGGAAGTACTCTCACTAGACCAACTGTTGGGCAAGGAGGAAGAAGAATTTAGTTAGAATCACGCTCGGGGGCTTTCATGGTTTCTCTGTATTCTTAGGAATGGTTGCAAAACATTTTATAGTTCAAACGATTTTAACTTTTTGAAATATTGGAGCACACTTCATTCCTCTGACTTATCTTGCCTTTAAAACATTCACCTATAGCCAGTATTGGGCGATGTACAATCTTTCAAGATCAACACCAAAAATAATAGAAGGGAATCCTAAAATTCATTTCCCATCCCCGAAATCCCAACATTAGTCCAGGATTGCCATTTTTGTAAATTAAACAAAATGTTAAACAACATTTGAAAAGAAACTAAAACTGGAAATATTTATCTCGATTGGAGAAGAGTTAAAGAATCACACAATCAAATATCCAACAGAATCCAGTAACTTCCTCATCCTTCTACTTACAAATCTAAAGCAAAACTAATCATAAAAAGAGCGTTTCGAATGGAAGGTAGAACGGCTTTTATTCCTACAATAAAAATAGAAAAATAAAGCGTTTGGAGTTTTCATTTTTCCCTTATGTAGCTTAAAACAAGGAAAAGCCAAATGGGTTAAATATTCGCATTATAAGTTAAAAGGTATATCTTTGCTGATTATTTATTTCCTTTTCTCCTAATCATTCGCAAATTTGAAGGTCTATTATTTTTACACGAATAGCTGCATAATATTATTTTAAAAGAAAATAAAATTTTATGGAGTGAGAAAAAAAAAAATAGGTAAGTAAGATTCTCTATGTTATACTCAATTTCATTTGGGAGGGTTGTAGTATATGGGGAACATATACTAGTGAATCCATTTACTGTTAATTTTCTTTTATAAGCATCTTGGCTCTTCTAATGAGAGCCTAAAACTGGACGAAGGGAAAACGCAACTGGATTCTATCTGATGACGAGAGACTTAAGGGTTTACAGACAGAAATAAGATGTTGGAAAATTTTTACAGCCAGGAGCACTAGGTTGCATTATGTATTATATAACCTTTCATATGTCTGTTTAAGGCTTCAATGGCCCGTTAATGATCCAAACATTAATCTGAGCTCTTCAGTCTAAGCATCCATTTGGTTCCACTGGCAAAGGATTCTTTGATTAATTGCTCAACCTGCTTCAGGGCAGTACTCTTCCTCCTTTCCTCTCAAAGTTCAATCTACCTTTTGATGCCTAGTGAAGTTCCTGGCCCTATAGGGGAGATTCAAGGACCATTTCTATCTTACATCTTAAATTACTTTGTGCTTTCATATCTAGTTTTCCCTCCCTTGTGTGAAATTTAGTTAGGAAGACTAAAGTACTAAGGGAGTGATTGAGTATCCGAAGCGCATCTACTGTTCTTCGGACTAGGAAATAGGATTGAAATAATTTTTTTTAAATATTCTTACATCTTTTTTATCCAAATTTTCTAAATAAAATTGATTAGTTCTAAAAACTAATTACACGATATAAATTAGTTATATGCAGAATCATCCATTAGGAGATGTTTTTCAAAATGCTGGGTATGGATTCCATGAACGGT
>NW_027106871.1:1796940-1803259 GCF_000696795.3 Halyomorpha halys | reverse complement strand
GTAGGGTGTATAAACACAAATATAGTTGTACCTCTATAACAAAGAATCCCAACAAACCTGACCTAACAGATCTCACTACACATCTTAGACAAACAGGACATAAATTTAATTTTGATGCATCACAAATCATATTTAATTTAAAATAATTGATCACAATAGAAAAAAGAATCAAGACATTAATGAAAAAATCAGATGTACAAAATTTAAATTCATGCTATTCTAACCTAATTAATACATAAAGACAAAAATAACAACCTAAAATAGAAACATACAAAATATACAGACTGACTACCTACTCAAAAATAAACCATAAAAAAACGGTACATTTTGTGAGACCTATACACACACACACACACACACACACCTTTCTTTCATTTCAAAACCATTTCATTCTTCTCTAAATGTCAAGATGGTAGCATCACACTGTAATTGAGAATTGTAATGATTGCATTAATCCATATCTTGATTGTAATATTTATTTGTCAATTTGTGCTTAATTTACTTAAATTGACGGTCTTTCTACACTCTATTATATCCACCACAAGTAAACTTTATAATATCCTATACTTCATTAACCTGATATCAGACCAAATAAGACGTAATTGTAACTTCATTATAAACACCATCATTATCTGGAACCGAATTTATTTTAATCTTTTATTATATCGTTTTTACACAAAAAATAAAAGGCAATTCTCCATGGTAACCTTACTTATCTGACTTTTTAAACAGACAATTATAGCGAGTAGGTTGGTTGATGTACGACATGCCACAATCTCACAAGAGATCATAACACAATGGAGGGTTGCTCGCCCTTTTTCAATTTCAGGCGCTTTTTAAGTATTGCTCGAGTTAACTATCTTAAAGTTTACCGTTCCCGTTTTAAGCTAATATTTCAAAAAGTCAATCAATTCTTTCATACTCTTACACAGGAAACATTTGCTATCAATTTCAGAAAAAAATAGATCTACTGAAATTGTTATTTTTAAAATAAAATATAACATTTAAGATCCCAACGATGGTTATTGCAGAACATACTTTATTACATATCGATCAAATATTTATAATTATAAATAAATTGAGTATAGTGCACTATGTACTTGTAGTTTTGTAACAATTATTTGAAGTGAGTTTATGTTTTAAAAAATAGTGTTTTTCTCATTGTAGGGGATGCAAACAATAAACATATGGAAATAATAAAGTTGCGAAACGTCGACAAAAGATGTATTACTACGAAGTTTTATTATTGACTTGATTCTCAAGAGCCACCAAAAATAAATATATATACTCAAACCTTTGTATAATTTGAAATTGAGAATATTATACCATTTATAATGTCTTTCCCCTGCCAAATTATCCTGCTTGTTAAGGAGCTTTATTTACAGAAATGAATGTAAATCCCTCTTTAGGATTTTTGCGTTCATCCCTTATTAAAACATCCCCTTTCAAATGCTAAACAGCAACCCTCCAGAACCACAAACCCCTGGCCGCTTTGTTATCTCTATTGAATACCTGAAATTCATCAGCTAAACTCGTGGGATTTTCATTAATAATAATTAAATGGTACCCGTTCCAAAGATGTTGATTGGTTTATATATTTTCTTTCATATAAAAATTTAAAAAAACAAAAACCAATTAACGAAATTGAATAAATTTGAATAACAATATAAGCGAGAGATAAAATAATTACATTTATAATAATAACATATGTAGTAAATATGAAAAAGATTGGTTTCAAAAAATGTATAGACTGCTTACTGGGCTGTGATAATTTAATTTAAATATTTAATTTATACTTTCTTAAAACTTTAATATATTGAAGTATCTATAATTACCGAATTAAAATATATTTACTGAGATCCTGAAGATCGAAACGTTGATGGTATAAGAAATAAAACAATATTAAAGAAGATATTCGTTATAATACCCACTAAAAAAAATCTAAGAACCATTTAAAAAATACAAAGAAAATAGTTTGATCTAAAATTGATAGATGAAAAAATTATTACTTATTTTATTATCAAGAAGATAAAGATTGAAAAAGAACAATTTTTTTTATTTCTATATATTTAATAGTTTTCCTTGGTTATGCAGAGTATTCCTGCTAAACGAAAACCTGCTCTTGATGTTCCAGGTATAAAGTATTGCAATTTAGAGTGGTAAGAATATAGACTAGGGATCTTAGAACCAGTGACCTAATATTACCTGAGCTAGCAGAGTCCAGAACTTTTGTTAATTGTTTTCAATAAATTTGAAAATAACAGTTATTGCATATTTTTTTTTATATTAATAGGCAACTTTTATCTAAGAATTTTATTTTATTTTTAATCAAGGAATAATTTTTATTACAAAGATTACTCAATAAAAATTATCATAGAGCTTCGAATGAAAATTGGTCATTGAATTAATTTCAGTTTTTTTTTAAACCAATTATAACGTTTTGGGGTTGATTTAAATTGTGCGATAGTTGCCGCAGTACTGACAAAATACGTATAGCATGATAACAGTAAATGTTACTGTACAGAACTTACTGTCATAATAACAGTACTGTGACACTAGGTACAGCGTGATAAGCTTTTACGGCATTTCAGTAACTCTAACGTTGAAGTATGTTTATAAGCGGACACATTACAGCCACGACAACTGCGATAGTGCAAAATTTATGGCCGGAAATGCCACGATAACGTTTACTGTTGTGGCAGTACAGTAGCACTACCAGTATCCCGTGATAAACGTCAGTGTCTGTCGCGGTAGTGGTGCTACTGTCGCTGAAGACCCGTTCATTGGTCATTTTTATCAAAAATTATTTTTTTCAACAAATAAATTACACTGGTTCCTGTAACTGGCAAATGACCTATAAATGTGTCTACAGGTAGAAAATTTGTTACGGACTCTAAATATAGAGTGTTGAGTAAACATCTCTAGACAGAAACCCTTAAATGGTTTTTTAAGTAAAAATAAAACCGTTTGTAATTGTTGCATGTGCTTTTTTTGTAGAATTCAGGAATTATTTTATACATTATTATAAAAATTTTGATCAGTAAATAACAAAAAAAATACTGTCCTTGATCATTTTGTATGGACCACTTAAAATCAAAGGTAAAAATTGTTGAATGTATTTAATATTTTTTCTATAACTATTCATTTTAATCCTGGATAGATGGAAAAATTAATAAAACCTACAGATTTAGAAGAAGGAGAAAATAACAGAGAGATATGAGGCGATTTTTCTCTCTGAATTTGAAATGTCAACCACTCAAAAAAAGGATTCTAGCTAAAGGATTCCTCGCTGGACAGAAAATAAATTGTGACTCTCCATCCAGCAGCGCTTTGGTTTATAAAACTGGAAACCGATCAATATCGATTAATAACTATGATAATTAATAACTATTGACAGACAATTAGCTGAAAAATACTTGATTGCTTAGTTTTACTTTTCAATTATTTAATCTAACATATCTTAATGAGGATAAAATATATATTTTTTTACTTACTATACCATTATAAACATAAAATAATGTGTGAGAGGTAATTGTGATAATGAGGAGGGGCGTCCCACTTTTTTTTTTTCCTATCTAGTCATTTTTGACATACAGTTATTCCTGGAGTATCGAGCAGGAGTATTCCTAGAGTACCAACCCATTCTAACAAGAGTAAAAATGTTGAGTTCTCCTTCCATGTGTCCACAACGAAGTAAAAGTCAACCTGCTCACACCAAAATTGAACCGCCTTAGGGTAGACATAAGGAGACGTCATAACTCTCCCAGCTGCGACGACCTCAGTAACCTTCACCAGCAGTTTTTATAGTTTGCAAGTCTTCTTTTATTCAATTCTTCTTCGGCATTGTAGATATAAATATTCGCAACTACACCGTGGGAAATAATGATTTTCATAATTAGCAACGTTTAAATATTTTATTATCTACAACTGAACGCCAGATGAACTACATAGACTCTTTTATCATTAGAAATATCTGGATCTGTCATTTTTACATATCAAGGTAAAATATATAGGTAGGTAAAATATATCAACTGTTTTATTTTTCTAGATATAGGACCATCTTTTTTTTTATCTATCTTGTGAGAAATTGTACTTGCATTCGTACGTGTAGCACATTTTGCTGCTAAAATGCATTTACATTATGTATTGATCTCAATTATATTTTACAAAATCGATTTTACGATACAGTCCTAATTGTGGGACTCAATTTGGCTTTCATTATCTTCCCTATTCAACTAAGACAAACATTTTTTTTAAAAAATCTTGAAATATGGTTGCCGAGTTTTTGTCAGACTAGGCCTGTTAAACCGTGGGTTAGCCAACTGTTGGGAATAAAAAAAAAGAAGATTTCTGACCATCATGTAAACATTTTTGGTAGTTCCATTGTACATATAATGTGGCTCCTGCTTGTCTTGCTACTGTGCTAAACCAGCGGTGCCCTTATAAGAGCGCCGTTCGAATCAAGAATGTATGTTAAAGACAGAGCTTTAACAGCAGCATTAAGCTATTAAGTTTTTCTCTACGTCTATTTTTATTAAAGTGTTTAGTAAAGACAGTAAAATGTCTATCCAAAAATTGTCACGTTTGTCAATAATATTAACATTTTCCAAAGAAACTGTTATTAAGAAACAATGTTAATCAATAGAATACTAAAAGTTTTTTCTTTAATTTTAAAACAAAAAAAATCTTACTTCTGTATAATAATTATCCTCTCCGATAAATTTATTAATTAGGTTTAATTAAATATTGATCAACTCCTTCCTATGAGTAATTCAATACCACAAGATTTCAGTGGCTTCATTAATAAACGATTGATAACTTACAGAGCATTTTAATTGGATCCCTGGTATCTTTTTATTTTATATTTATTTTAAAGGATTATGTTCAATAATGTCACCGACTCCTAAATAGTAATATGTTTACTATTTATAAGAGTGAGTGTGTAAATGCTATGTTTTTAACGAACAAGAGAGTGTTATTCTTTGTTTAAAATTTCCAGGAGGAGGGAAAAACAATGAATACATTTTTTTTGTGTGTAGGTTTGCCTTACGAAAAAAAAAATTAAATAACAGTTTCGAATATAAAATTGCTTGAGAAAAAAATTATTTTTATCTGGTATTTAAGTTTGTTTTTTGGGATTTTGTTTTAAACAAACACGATTTTTTTATTATACGTAAAAACCTTTTAAAATTTATTTTATTTGATTTTTTTTTTTTTTTTTTAACATTTTACTAAACTAATTCCATTAAAATCTTACAAACTTTTTTTTTCTTTACATATATGAATGTATGCTTTCGATTGATGCAGAATAATAAAATTAAAAAATATGACAAATAACGTATTCTTTGGCTTCTTGAGGTGTAGAATTACCAAATTATATTCGGTCCAAATTGATGGCCTCTGCACTGTGAAAATATCTTTATTTTATAATAAATAATCTGAAAACTAATGTTTCGTCTTATTCTACAAATTACAGTTGAAAATCTTGTTTAAAAGTAAAAAAAAAAAAGAGGTAAATATAAGCGAAAAAAATCAAAAAAGGTGACTATATTGTGCTTTTTTTAATTTTAATCATCAGTAACTTAATTAATAAAGTACTGACTGATGTAAATTGGCAATCAACAGGACAATTATTTCAATTTAGTTTGTGCAAGTATTGGTAGATGCTCTTTACAATGCGAACGACACAGATATCAGGTTCACTGCAACTGGGAATGTTCATAGAGCCCTAGTGTGGTTGCTCATCCTACCTTTAGTAGTGATTAGTGGTATCGTCTTCCATTACCCCAACCACTAGTACTCTAAGCCTCTTAGCAAGCATCACAAATAAGCATAATATGTGATGATTTACCAAACCAGTTTTTAGTAAGTTTTCGATTAAAATTTGGGTCTACTAATGAAAAAATATATAACAAAACTTACAATTAAAAAAATTACTATTTCAAATGTAGTATAATACCAGTATCTTTAAATATCTTGCAATGAATTATTATTATAATTCAATTAGTTTGAAAATGTTAACTTGCTTATAACATGACATTTTATGTTTTTTCTTTTAATCATTACTTATTGTACTTTTTTCTCCCTTTATTAAAGATAACAAAAATTGAACGTCAATGTTGGTAACACTGCATTCGACTTATTGTTAGTTTAGTATATGTTAGAATTAGTGCGGTATATATTTAGATAGATATGAAATCTATCTCTCTGTGATTAGCTAGAGAGATAGCTTAATAGGAAATCAATTTTTCCTTTCCTTGATTAAAGATAGTTTTGGTTGCTAATTTTAGTGTTTGTTTAGAGTATTTCGTTTCATTCT
>NW_027106871.1:1785193-1796890 GCF_000696795.3 Halyomorpha halys | reverse complement strand
TTGAAATAATTAATTTTTGATCTAAACATTTCATAAAGTTGAAATAATTAATTTTTGACCTAAACATTTCATAAAGTTGAAATAATTAATTTCTGATTTAAACATTTCATAAAGTTGAAATAATTAATTTTTGACCTAAATATTTCATAAAGTTGAAATAATTATTTTTTGAGCTAAACATTTCATAAAGTTGAAATAATTATTTTTTGACCTAAACATTTCATAAAGTTGAAATAATTAATTTTTGACCTAAACATTTCATAAAGATGAAATAATTAATTTTTTAGCGGAAATTCAAGAATTGTAATACACCAAAATAAAGGTAATTAAAACTGAAAAAGTTTAATTTTAATTTAACTGTAAACTACTAAATTTTTTTATTGTGTAATGTTACATTTTTTCTAATATTTATATAGAGAATCGTAATAGTGAACAAAAAGCTCATTCACGTCGTATTTAAAAATATATAAATTAACTGATGACAAAATAAGAAATAAAATAAATAAAAAACAAACTTAAAGTAAAATAATATCTTAAAGACAATCATTTCTACTTACAATATTTACATTCAACATAGGGGACTCTGAACCGAGTTCTACCCCCCCCCCCCCACTTGCGAAGGAAAGAGCAGGACTCCGGAAGATCTAAGAATTACCTCTCAACCGCGTCATTGTAAACTATTAGGTTAAATAAAGCGTAAAAGAATAAAAGATTTGTAAAAAAGTACCAATAAAACAAAATATATGAATATTGGCAGATGTTGTGGTGGATAGACCTTCTTTAAAGCTCTGAGTAATGGGCAGTATTATGGACAGTGCTCCCAGTACTATAAGTGAGCAGGGAAGACCCAGTAACAGGTATAGTGATAATTTATTATTATGTTTCCAGACGTATAGGTGCTAGGTGAAATACCTAAACAGGTAAATGTACATTAAAAGTGACAAAAATGCACTTTTAAGCAACCAGGTTTTAAAATATTTTCTGAGGAAGACCCCTATTTGCCATTAATCGGAAGCAGGAGTGAGGCGCATTTGGTTCAATTTCCGTCTTAGTAGTCCGCAGACTTCTATAGGTTAGGAACCACTGTTCTAAAACCAGTGAAAATGATTGGGAGGGCGATTCATAATAGATACTTTAGGGCTTAATCATTTGTACATATTAGTACTTTTCATACAAGAACCATCGAAAAATAAAATCAAAAATACAATTACATACTTTATAGCAGCAAAATATATATAAAAAATATTTATTTGACATTTAGGTCATTTATTGTGCATAATTTGAATGCATAATTAATTAATTTGTACGTTATTTATTTTCAATGTATCATTTAATTTGTTAAAAAGAAACAAATGACACTTTACTTCCCAGATGAAGATGATGTATAAAATTTGTATTTTTCGTAGCAATTAGTCTTCTAGCTTTTTAAAAAGATATCTGCTTTATACTGACTTAACCAGTCAAGTAAAAATTAATAAAGATGAAGGCGTTTCTGGTCACACCATAGTCATTTTACGCCGCATCTTTGAGTTTACTATAAAGATTATTTGTGTGAACATCCATCATTCAGATCTGTCGTGAGTAAAGACAATGAACAAACCATGGACTCTTTTATATTTGTAAAGAGTGAGATTGCATCAAGGTTATAAAGATTAGCGGACTGGAACGGACTGAAAGACCCCTCTGTGTCAGACAATACCTCTATAAAGAAGGTGCAGCTAAACTAAATGGTGCAGGAAGATCTTGTGGTTAAACTCGGTATGTACAGATTACTTTCTTCCATGACCCTTAGTCAAGATATTTCACTTCGTTATCAAATGCGGTTCTTAACTTGGAGAATTGAACCCACCTCCCAGTTCTTCTTTACTACACAGCGGAACTAATGTCGAGCATTACTTTGCAGAGGCAGAAGGGTTATATACCTACTTCTAAGGATATCTTATTCAAGCTAAGCCATTGCCTGGCATTTTCTTGTACGCTCGTGTGCTATGAGCCATCTGCCGATTTGCTTTTCATAGTCTACCGCAGCACTCCTATTCTCCCGCAGCACTCCTATTCTCCCGCTTAGTTATCATTTAAGTGACTAACTTTTCCGGGACTGATTTCCTTTCAAATTCAATGCTTTTCCTTTTCTCGAGAAAAACCTGAACAACAGAAGAACAAATGTTCCACTTTTTCATCTACTGGATCACAAGTTGGGCACAATGATCTATTCTTCTGTTTGTTTTTTAAAAAATTTTTTTTAGAGAGTCGGTGGAAATCTTCAAAAGACATGGGTAGGCCCGTACCTATCCGTGTGTGGTATTTTTACCCACTAAAACCACCGCCCTACACCTGTTCATTCCTCTCCACGGGACCACGGCTAGGCATTACTTCGTGGTGAGAAATGCCTGAGTGCCGCCTTCCTTTCTTCACTTGGTTTTCACGTTTCCATGTCCTGTCTTCTAGCCCTCTCTTCCTCTCTCAACATCTTGAGGATGACTGTGGTGAATCTCTTCACTGCGTTTCAATGCTGAACTGAGAGTATCATATAGATCACCACGTTTTCTGGTGTGATGCGTCCTCCATACACTCTCTCCAATTCACTTTTTTTTTTTTTTTTTACTAGGGTCGGTGGAAATCTTTAAAAGACACGGATAGGCCTGTACCTATCCGTGTGTGGAATTTTTATCCACTAAAACCTGGTAGTCCTGTTCTAATTTTGTTTAAATCCAGAAATACTTCAGTTGTATAAACTTTTGTTAACTGATATTGTGGATAAGGATCCTTAAATAAGTGTTGTTGATCGCTAGTGACGTAACTTGTGCGTTGTTGTTAATGTAGCAACAAATAATTTTCTTTTTTTGAGAGCACCTTTTTAAAGATATTTTCTAATTCAATTATTTCTGGCCTATTAGGCAGCCTTAATACTTCAAACATTTTATTTCTTACTAATTTTACATTGATAATATATTCTAAACCTCGACGTGTCGGTCCGTCCGATCATCTTCAGGTATTTGTTTTCTATAATTATAAGTTTAGACTATTTGTTTGATAGTAACTTTAAAAAAAAAATTACATGTTCTCTATTTGAAAATTTCTCATATATTATTATTCTAAATGCTTAGATTTTTAGTGTTGTTTTGTCCTACTTACGTATTATAATAAAAAGGTTTGACATATAGGCTTACTAGCCTAGAAAAAAAATCCATTGTAATATAGTAGCAGGAATTTAGTTGTCCAATCATGTAATAAAAAGGAGTTTAAGATACTACAGTTTTCCAAGCTATTTTCTGGATCCCTGATAATTATAATATGTGGAGCCATATATTAAAACCGGACATTGCCATCTCATTAACTTCCTTCCTATAAACCAGTCAGTCTTATTTCAAATTTTGTTAAACTTTTAGAAAAATTACTATTTAAGAGCATATTACCTTTCATGTAGGTAAAGCTACCTCATAACAGCCAATCATCATTCTACAGCCTACCAACTTCTTTAAGTCATAGCTTTCGCCTTCGTAAAGAAACTTTATACAAAAGGTTATCTTGATATGCAGCATGGATAGAGTTTGACACGCAGGATTCCTTTAAAACTGAAATTAGTTCTTCCCAGCACCGGGGAGAAATGTATCCGGAATCCACAAGGCTCATCACTCTCATGTTTTGCACCAGAAGCTGGAATTCCACAAGGCGCTATATTAACACCTTCCTTCACCCTTATACACATTATATACCTTCGGTCTGTCCACAATAGGGCACATTCTCACGAACAAATATGCTGACAACACTGCCGTTTTAGCCAAGAATGATGACACAGTACAAGCTTTGCAGCACTTGCAAATTTACCTATCTTACATCCATGATTGGCGTATCAAAAGGACAACTTAATAAGATAAACATTGAGATATCAAAGAAAATAACTTTTACTCTCTATCATGGGCAATACCTTCTTCTTTTTATTAATGTACGTAGTTTAACACGAACAGACACAGTTAAATACCTTAAATTGACGTTGGAAAAACGACTTACCTGGACCTCCACATCAACATAAACTTCTGACTTATATCATCATTTATTGTTTTAAAGTTTAATATTACCAACTGATCCATTCCTCTCCCCCTCTAGAGGAGTAACAAGATACAACAACATACGGACTCCATACGTAAAATCAACTTTTAACGGTTTCATAACCTTTCATCACAATACACAAATACCCTCTAATTCGAGGACTATCAACCAGGGCTCCATTCGGATACAAGATGGCATTTACGAAGGAGCTGAAATAGAGACCTCCTAAATTAATTTTAAAATTACAATTTCTATGGAGAGTTGTATTTGGAGAGGCCATTATTGGATGGCCTTAAAGTTCATTTCATTGGTTTTTAAACCATATCTAATTCTCTGGTTTTAAAATATTATTTACAGTTGTGAATTAAACAAATAAAGTAAAAAATAAATGTATATATTTGAGAATATTTATTTATTTAAAAATGGAGGTCTGTTTGATTTATTTGAATTGAGCTCTTTATCACTCACTATATTCGATCTAAAAATGTTGTTATAATCACTTAGAAATAACAAATATCTAAAATTTTAATTTTAGAAACCTATTGCTACTTAATTTCTACTATTCGTTAGTAGAAGTAGGCTGCTATAATGTATGTCTAATTCTAATTATATCAACTAATATCTCATTGATTAGCTCGTGATGAGTGATTGACAAGTATAGTAAAAAAAGTTATTTATTTGTCTCCTATCTACAAGTTTAATTGCCTTTTATTTAATTAATAGATTTTGGTTTCATTTTGGGGGGACGTAATTTAAATACTAATACAACTTTAGTTGAGGTAAAGCAACGATCGGAGTACTTAAATTCATACTAACAGAACGTTCTTGTAAGCAGTTTGTACAATAGTGGTGAATCCAGGTTTGAAGATATATTCAAATAGAGTCCCCAGCTACTGATATATGCATGTCGCTAACAAAAGACTGGCCTTATGCAAATCCATGGAAATTTTGCTGGTACTTCTCCCGCCCCATCTCATAAGATCTTTTGTCTTAGAAAACTGTCTGGTAACAACAACTGGGAGAGTACAATTGTGAAGAAGTGTAAGATTTTTTTAAAGAGGCTATTCAATAAACTTTCACTTCAATTAAACACAATAGTGAATAGATCTTTGCGAAAGACAGTTGAAATTTTTATTTCATCCACTATTATTAGAGTTAAATTAAACTCAGTAAAGACTTATTATTAATTTTCAAGATTTAAAATAAAAAAATACTGTTATATAAATTTATATTTTTAATTTTAGATACATTGATAAAAAAAACTTACAATACTTGAATCAATATAACAAAAGCCAATTTAGTTCCGAGTCCAAAAGGATTTTTCGGATCTTTGACCAGGAAGTAAGGTCTGTTGTCCTTCCTTTTCCTTTTCCAAGCCTTTACTCTAAGCCGGTCAGGGGAGGAGTCCATGTTCAACGAAATCCGGAAAATCCCCTCGGCTCCAGTGATCCGAAAATATATATCTGGAGACGTGTTAAATAAACTGTCCTCCGTTTTATTATTTGGATTATTATTAAAGATGCCGAACGGATATCTAAATTCCAATATATTTATTCGCTTTTTCATCAAAAAGCCCTATTTTTTAATGATTTATAGTAAAATGTTAGATAAAGTAATATTTGCATGCATTTTATGAATTATTGCTACTCTTCAAAACTAACAACATTTTTTCTACGTTCCAAAAATATTTATCATCACACAGTAATTTTTCCCGCTCCAAGTTTCCAAAATTATTAACATGACTTAAATCACTTTCATTAAGAAAAAAAAAAATTCATGCCAAAATTTTTGTGTAATCTAAATAGGCCACTATAACAGTGTTAAAATCTTTAAGGAATGTAGTGTAGAGTAATGAATCGATTACTGAACCTTGGTATATTCCGGCTGAGATAAACCTAATAGAAGATAGCTCTACCCTGTGTTTTACGAAGAAAAATCAACCGGAAAAGAGATCACTAAAGAATACGTTAGTAGATTGGTGGATGTATCGCCCTCCGTTAAACGAGGTAGTCCTGTTCTGATTTTGTTTAAATCCAGGAATACTTCAGTTGTATAAACTTTTGTTAACTAATATTGTGGATAAGGATCCTTCAATAAGTGTTGTTAATTGCCAGTGGCGTAACTTGTGCGTTGTTGTTAATGTAGCAACAAGTAATTTTCTTTTTTCCAGAGCACCTTTTTAAAAATATTTTCTAATTCAATTATTTCTGGCCTATTAGGGAGCTTTTATACTTCAAACATTTTATTTGTCACTAATTTTTACATTGATAATATATTCTACACCTCGACGTGTCCTTCCGTCTGATCATCTTCAGGTATTTGTTTTCTATAATTATAAGTTTAGAGTATTTGTTTGATGTCACTATTAATAAAAAATTACATGTCTTCTATTTGAAAATTTGTCATATTTTATTATTACAAATGCTTAGATTTTTAGTGTTGTTTTGTCTTATCAACATATTATAATTAAAAACCGTGCCCGTGTAGGCCTCGGCGCAAAGCGCCGAGGCGACATATTTCCGTGACAACGTATACTCTATGCTAATATTACATAAATATAAATTAAAATCAATCCAATGTTATATATTTGAAATAATAAACCAGTTCACATACTGAATTCAGATATTTATTTTTGCTTGGTTATACATTAATTAATTTTTATACATATGATATAATATCCATATGTTAAACGAAGTCAATTTCCGTTACGGGACACTTTTTCTAACATGGCATCCCGCAAAATGATTTATAAGACGTTGTCACGTCAAAAAACAAAAGGTTTGACATATAGGCTTACTGGCCTAGAAAAAAAAATCCAATCTAATATAGTAGCAGGAATTTAGTTGTCCAATCATGTAATAAAGAAGAGTTTAAGATACTACAGTTTTCCAAGATATTTTCTGGAGCATTTCAGCAGTGATTATGAAATTCTCTAGGACTTCTTTTTTAGGCAACTTCGTTTCGTTTACCGACGTGTATAGAATTCCAGGAAGGAGGAGTTTTTAGGTAATATGGGACAACTAAAGTTGAGTACATTGGTGTCTTATTGAACATTTGTGAATTATGGCATGTTTCATAAAACACAAATACATTCCTTTTGTATTCTGCAAATAGTTAGAATGTTTCTTCTCTTTCAGTCATTCCACAGGAACCATTCTCTTTTAGATTGGTCCTTACACATCGCTATACTTGAAATGTCTCGTTTGATTCCAATAATGTATTGATAATAAGTTTTTCTTCACGTTTGATTCCACCATTTAGTAATTGTAAGCTCGATTGGTCTGTTGGAAACTTATCAGGCGGCCATATTTTCTTAGCTTTTTCCTTCCCTAAGTTCAAATTGCTTATATATTTTAGGTTAAACAGGTGGAATTTCAGATTTCCAAGATCTGGGTACTGATGCTAACCATACTGGTTATGGATTCTCCGTAAAAACAACTACAACCTCCTTGAGTTCTTTCTCCTTCATAACCAGAATAATAGTGAGAGCAGCCTTTAGAAAAGTCTTGAAGGTTATTTATTCCATTATATCGTTTGTTTGGAACAGTTTCAATTATGTATTAATATATAAATATTTTTACGTAATGTATTTATAATATTATAATAATATTTATAGGTATGATATAATAGTATTTGTAGGTAATGAACAAGGTAATATCAAGATAAAGGCCTGAGCTCGTTTGTATGGTTTGTTGGTTAGGTATTGGGATAGTTTGGAGTACTTTATTAATAAAAGAAATATTAAATATATATTGCAGTGTCTTCTGTCAGGAGTTACTCAGTATAAAATAGTTGAAATAAAGCTTATCATTATTTAGCTCCGATATTGTTTAAAAATAAGCTTAATTATATATTGTTAAGTTATACAAATTACCGTTTCGTACCTATGGCAAAATTCATTAACTATCTGTCTGTCACACCTATCCTAAGAAGTTCTTTGTAAGTAGTAAAATATGATTTAGGTGAGTTAAGAAATTTTAATTATTTTAACCGTTTTTAATTTTTTTTTAAATTTAATATCCCTCGTTTCGAACAAGAAATAGCTTTCTTTGATCTTGTGACATTTTCCTATCTTTTTAGCTTTATTTTAATAAGATTTTTCGATTAAGATATTAATATGACGTTAGATCGTGCCAGTTAGTGAATTTTAATTATTACCTTAAAAAAAATGGACTGTAAATAAGTAAAAAAATAAATTAAATGTCCCAGGTATTTCTTATTAAATGTTAGTAATATCGATGTAAGGCTTTACCGTCCAAACTCATAGGATCCTTGAGTTTTTTAATTATAAAAATTGATTAAAGATTCTAAAATATCTGATCGTTGGATTTTAATTATCTTTTTTATATGTTTTAATTATTCCAATAATATAACTATCCATAAAATGGACTATCTATGTCCATAATCCTAATTATTACTGGTTCATTTTATAACTCATTATAGATAATTAAAAGTTTATACATTCCCTAATTATGAAAATATTGCTATGTTCGATACAGAACAAACCAATATACAGGAAATAATGAGATAAATTAATTATTGTGCAAATAGAATGTAATCACGAATATTATTGAAAAGACTTAATTCGTGTAAAATTAGCGAAATTCAGGAAATAATATCAGCTCAGTTCCTAATGAAATAACTTGCCTTTTTAATAAGTTCCAATATCAATTGTATATACATAATGCAAATTGAGAAAGCGTTGTATTTAGAAAATGCAGAAATTTTTATGTTCTATGTATTACTCACTTTCCAGGATTTAAGCTAATCTTTGATAAAAAACTGTATATTAACCGTTGTAGTAACCTCATATTACTGCTGCTCTTTCGTTATTCTGACCAATTGACCTATTTTTTTAATGAAAATAAAGGGACATGAGCGGTAAGATTTAATTTATTAGTTAGTTATAAGGCAGTAAAAAAAATAATAAATAAAATAAAAAAAATTATTTTTAAAATAATAGTTAGGACAAACAGGCTATTTTTTTCTTTAAGAAAATATATTCTTAACATAATTTTTTAATTGCAAAATTCAGAAATTTAGAAATGGTTTAATTACTAAACTACTTACATACTAAATATTATGTTCATGACAATATCCTTAAAACTATTTAAAAACTATAACAATAATAATAATTTTCTTTGTTTTGGACCAATCTGAAAAATTTTGAAATTAATGCTGCTATTTTTCTTCTTATTCTTTAACACTTATTTAAATTATTATACACATCGTTTAAATATACAAATTCTAAAATCTTACTTTGAAGAACGTTTTTAAACATCGAGAAAATCTTTTGCGAATTATTGTTAGTCTTTGATTGATAAAACTCACCTCCTTGTCTTTTCACTCAATTTACTTTACATATACACAAATAAGAATCGGAAAATTACCGTTTCGTACTTTTTGAAATGTAGTCACTTCACACACACACAAGAAATACAAATATTTTGTTCTAAAAACAATTTAAAAAAAATAAATATAAATCTAAACTGAACTTCTATCGAACCATTCTTCGGGGGGCAGAGGAGGGGGGGGGGCGTTTAGAAGCTTTTCCCGTCCAAGAAGTTCTACCAATTTAAGCACAAAGCTTTAAGAATATAAGAATGTACAAAGAAAAAAGAGGATGTATTTCAAAAATAAAATCTTCTGAAAAACGGCTTCTGACCACGAACGCTCTTTTTCCAGCTACCGCTTCATTGTTTGTTATTAGTAATAATACTATTTATAATTTTAAAAGATAAAATTGTGTTATAGTAGCTAGTGCAAAATTTTTAACAGTTGGACAAAAAATTCTTATTTACAGGTTCAACAGATAATAACATTTGTCATACTTTTAATTTAAAATTAGAAAAAATCCCAAATTATTGTTTTTTGCTAAAACTGTGTTTGATAAAAAAATCGTGCAATAATTAATTCATGAAAATGAAAAAAAAAATGTATTTGATAAAATAACATACACTAATAAAAACCAGTTCAATGACAGTTAATGGCGACATTGAGAGAACATATTGTGTTCTTGTAATGGTAAGTATTCAGTAAAATTAAAAAATATATTATAGTTACTATAAATTTCCACTGTAGTTAATGATAAAGAAGCTCATCAGAAAAACTAATTAAAAATTTAAATTAATTATATACCTATAAATAATAGTGATGGATATTACCACCAGAATATAATCCTTTTGGTGGACTGTTTTGCATTTCTCCACTAACCAGATCTGGAGTATAACTTAACCGAGACGGAAAACCTAAACTAGCCCGAGTCGGTGGAGCCCCACGGTCCCTAATTTTCGTCTAATCCCTGGAACCCCCATTAGGCCACCCTTTCCAATTTGTGGCAACGTATTTTATCTCCTCCCCGTTTTGGTTCCTTAAATTATTAATATTCTTTGTAACTAAGTTTTTAAAAATATCGGAAGGACGATTTATAGGAATGCAGGTCAATATTAGAGGTACTCCCTTAATAGTTACCGAAAATACAATATAATAAAATAAAATGCCTTCAGTTTTTTTTTCTAATTTATCAATATATTTCTCTTGAGATTAATTCTGTTTACTCGTTGTATGAATGTAAATGATAATATAATTATTGGATGTATTCCAAAATAATAAAATTAAAAAAGATAACAATCTAATTTTAAAAAAATCAATAAATATGTAATATATTTTAAATCAGGTATTAGTAATTTCAGTATGTATTTGTGATGTGTGTGACCATTAATACTATATTTATTGTATAAATATAATAAAAGTAAGTTAATAAATTAATAGATAAAATAAAATAAAGCTGTGGAATGAGGGCACAGTAACCAAAGACGCTCTGATGATATTAATAGAAACAAAATTTCGTAATCAGTTGCTAAAAACATAAATTGGAAAAAAGTTAATATTTTTAGATTAAGATTACCTTTGGATTCAAACATAAAGCAATTTCTGCTTATTCATAGATTTCACTTAATTGAAAATAATAATATGTCTTATTATAAATGAAATTATGACTCATCGTCGAACGTGTGTTTTAAAATTGTGATGTCATTGTTTCAAAGAAATTGTAATTTATATGATTCATATTTGGTCAAACTGACTATAAACTGTCCTTTCTTGACAATCCACTATTGTGCGTTATAAAATTTTGGGTTTCAGATGTTTACTGGAAGTCATTTGCAACCCGTGATATTTTAATTTCAAGATTTTTTCAAGTAAAAAATACGTTACTATATCGAATCAAAGTTACGGTAAGCGGTTTATGGCTGACTAAGAGCATACGATGTCTAAATTTGAGATACCTTATTTTAGTAGATACGGTAAATTATTAAATTACCTATAGTAACATTTTAATTCCTTAAATTATTATTATTCTTTGTAACTAAGTTTTTAAAAATACCGGAAGGAGGATTTATAGGGTATATTCACTGAAAAGGTGGAAGATATTTCACACTATTGTTTTTCTCTGAATACCAATCTGTTTACTACACACAATTATTAGAATAGAATTTATCATGCATACATGGTGTATTTCATTCAATCGTTATTTGAACTGAGGAATTATTATGCAATTTTATAGTACCCAAAAGTTTTTTAAAAAAAGAAAGAAAAATATTGGTGATCATATATATATATATATATATATATATATATGATTATTGC
>NW_027106871.1:1770999-1777978 GCF_000696795.3 Halyomorpha halys | reverse complement strand
TCCTGCCGCCGCCGCCTCCTTCGCCTAAGTCGAAGGATTTACTCGCTCATCATTATGAGAAGAGACCTTATTGAAGAGTCCTGAACTCCTCTCTACTGGCACAGGTCACGATGGCTTTCTCACTGGTACTCACTCACTATGTTTGGGGGCCAAGATGGCTACCCAAGCTTCTTACTGCAACTATTTGCCACTAGATGGCATCATGAATTTCCTTTCAGAAGTGAGGGGGGGGCTTACTTAAACATAATCGAAAAGATGTTTATTAATATAATGTAAAATAAATCATGTGATTAAGTAGACTTTTAGATGTAAAGAATGTTTTTAACAAAATAAGTATAACATTTTACAGCAAAATAATTTGCTCTAACTTACTGTAATTTTCAATATTCTTCTAACTTGCTTGGTTTTTGCTCCTATAACATTTCCTATTGAATTATTTATTTGGCAAGATATGACAGAAACAACCGATATATTATTGATATTGTAATAGACGAGACAGAAGAATTGGTGATGGGAGCGCATGCGCGGGAGGTATCGGGCAGAGAGGGAGAGAAAAATCATATGTTCTGTCGTCGGTTGTTTTTTTTTTTAATGGACATTGATGTAAAGCTAGTGTATTTTTTGGTTTCTCTGTGAGCTGAGTTAAGTTTAAAAACTGTGTATTGAGATATGATCTTTTCCTCTCTGCAGTGCAAGTACGTTCGCGTTATTGTTCACCTTTAGACATAGGTAACAATTGTATGTATTTTAATTGTAGGTTGGATTATAAGTTAGTAATAAGTACATAGATATAATTAGAATAAGTTAGAATAGGGCCTTTGTTAGTTAAGATTGTTCTTTTACTTTTACAATTAGTTTAAGTAAATCTGTATTTCAATAAACCTTAAAAACACATGCTTCTTGTTGTGGATATGGGAGTTAAAACAATTTTAATTAACCTTGCAATTTGAATACATTACAATATATTTAGATTCAAGTAAGTAGTTCTGATTTTAAGTATAATCTAATAAACTATTTTTAAAATAATTTATTTAATTACAATCAAAATTAATATCATATCTGACTTCACTCATCATATCACTGGATCGAGAAAAAAAATGCACTAAGAGCACCAAGCTTACATCACCATCTATTGATTCCCTAATATATGCTTAAATTAAAATTTTAAACATAATAAAATTATTTCTCGATAATTTATTCTCCTCTGGGCCCGAACAGGCTTATGAATATTAAACGTTTGTGGCCAAAACCCCTCGGGAAATTTCCTCTAATTCGGAGGATAATTTTTTAAATCTTTGAAATAGCAAATATTACCAAAGGTTTTCTTTACATCAGGTCTTTATTCAATTCAGGCCTTTTTTGTTTTTAACTTTTAGATTACTTTTAATAATCTAATACCTTCGAAAATCTGCACGGAATAATCAAATCCTTTTATTATTAATAACATTGAATAATGTTTAATTCTTAATCTGTTTACGTAAGTATTGAAACTTTTTTATCAGCACAATATGCCTTAAAATTTATTAAGATCATTTCAATATGGAGAGTCTCCACGTATCCTACACTCAACGTTTTGTCATATATATATTTTTTAAATTGTGTAGTGAAACCTATTTTATTCATATGGGCTCTAATGATTTTATTTTATTTGAGAATCACTTATAACACTGAAATTTGACATTCCTTTTGATTAGATGAGTAATGTTTAAAGAGAATTTTTTAATACTACAAAGCCAATTATTCTAATGAAATATTGGTTAGGAAAGGCATATTCATTCTTTCGTTTACAACCATATTTATAACTTCTAATTGTGAAAGTTTTTACTCGATTATCACATAAACGCAAGTAATATATTGTTTTAGGTTCGTATTATAACCGGCCCGTTTGTGAAGATCAAGCAATTTTTTTAGCTAGCAACTCAACCGATTTTCATGTTTGATGAATCGAATTATTCAGTTATATAAAGTGAATGTTTTAAAATAATTAGGTAATGAATAGTCAAAATAATTTTTATATTATGTGTGTTTATTTGTCCTTTCGTAAGAATGAAATGATTTTTTTAGCGATAAACTAAAATATTTTTTAAGTTAGATGGCATAAATTATTCAATTATATCTAGTGAATATTTAAACAAAAATGAGTTCAAAATACATTTTTATTTATTTATTTAATGATATTCACAACTGTATTTACATAAACATACATCAAGTAAAATTAATGTAAGATCATAATTTAGTGATACAGGAATGCAGAGAAACTACCCCTTATTAGTACTCTAATAATATTTCTATATTAGAAGGTCTCGAAGCCATTTCCTTTTCAGACGCCTCGGAGGATTTTCAGGAATAAAAGATAAAGCAAGGCTAGAAACTAGTTGGTTTAGGTGGCTGGGGAGTTTATAATGGAAGGAATGATAGGATTGGTTCGGGCTAAGTCGGTTACATATGGAACATTAAGGTCTTTATGGATGATTTTATTTGTGACAAAGTAAGGATGATTGAAGATTTTACGAAGGATTTTGGGTTGTAAGAATTGGATTGAATTGGATATGAGAGGAATTCTTGACTCCATATTTCCAGTTTGGCCTGATTACAACCATGTAGATCAGTCTTTTGTTATGGATTAGAACCACAGACCGTTCTTCTATTATGTGCTGTAATAGTCGGAATCAACCTGCAGTTTCCTGTCTTTTCAGTCTTGTGAGAGGAATCCTCAGTCCTTTGTCCAGTTGCAGTCCAAGGTACCGAATCTGTTCGACAGTAGTGATTTAATGAGTTTTGTTGGGATTTATTTTAATCCTCCAATTAAAAGACTATTCTTCGAGGGCTGTGATGTGAGAGTTTGTGATACTATTAAAGATAGCGTTAGGATTGGTTGGGGTGTCAGCTGTATGGCTTTAATATAGGATGGTACTGAAGATACTATCTGATTAGGTAGAAGAGACTATAACACTTGAGCTCAAATATTGAACTGGTGTCTTATCATGTTATAAGCATTCTCTTCTTTTAGTTGGTTTTATATCACATCAGGATCAAAAAATTTCGTATCTGAAAATTTATAAGCTTGTTTTTAAATTTGATATACGTTCATAGATTATATTGTACTTTTAATTGTTTATGACTCATATTATACTATTTATATTCCATATTTTAGTCGTTGTAAAGAAAATAGAAAACCACATGTAAAGGAAACAAAATACAAAATATGATAAATTTGCAATTACACCACTTTAGCACAAGCACTATAATAGAAAAAAAATAATATGATTACACAATCCTGTTAAATTAAAATTCCTATTACGAACTTCGCAAATATACTTCAACAAAATGTGCAATCAAAACAAAATCCACTTTAGTGAAGTTTACGTATTGTATTGAATTAATATTAAAACTTAGTGTAGAAACTGGTTGTATCTCATGTATCATCAAACCAATATATCTCATTGACACGTTATATGTCTAATGCATCTGCGTAGAGGCGGAATACACCTTGACTGACAGAATGTTGACATAAGCGACAGAAGGATGCACCTCTATCAAGAAGACTATAGTAACTATAAGCCCGACAGTTCTTGCACAACAGATAAGAAGCAGTAAATAAGTTTTTACTGCAAAGCCTCTTTCAATTCACAATGAATACGTCTATCAATTCACTATTTTGGCACTACCCATAAAGAAAAAACGCATGATATGAATGAAGAGCTTTCAGCTCCACATCCACTTCATATTTTGGATATTTGCATTTCTATATTTTTTCTGTAATCCATGAATCATAATCTGAACGTCCATTTTTAACTGACCGCGTAGATGTCACTTATATACATTTGAGTATAAGGTCTAATATTTCTCCTTTTACTGTAGCAGGGCTACATTTGAAGGAGACTTTGTAGTGATGAGATGGGCGGAATTTGAGTTCATGGTGGTGAGTAAAGTGTTGGGGCACGATTGAGGGACGAAGATCTTATAATTTTCCCTAGCACAGTGTCCTGGAACTGTTGTGTTCCGTCCCGGAGATGAGTCAAGAGCGGCGCCCCTTATAGGAGAGCAGGGCGTAATATTCTCTTGTAAATTTTTAATTTTAAAAGTGAGAGAGCAGGTGTGAATAGTGTAGTAGGTGATTGAAGCGGTAGGTTTTTCCTCATACCTGTCTTACTTTATGGTAGATGTGATAGGATTGGTTAAGATGGCGGTCCATCTTGATCCCGTGTTATACTATTGAGATAGATGACTCTAGTATGGTTTTCCCCACTCGGAAGGAGCGTGTTAATTTGGATTTCTGCAGAGAAAATATCCAGTCTGTTTTGGTCGGGTTTACACTTATGTTGATGTTTGTATGTTTCCGTGTGAGATCTGCACATACAGTTTTGGCGTGGGCTAGGGCTGTAGTGGGGTTGACACCGCTGTTACAGATGGAAATATCGTCTGCATATGCTGAAATGGTCGCTTTTCTGTTGCTGTGTGCTTCAATGTCGGTCGTATATATGGAAAAGAGGATCAGGGATAGGACTCATCTGTGAGACACGGAGTCGAATGCTTTAGGCATCGCTGCAATTTTGAGGTCTACAGGTTCGTGAGCTGAGCTATTCCTTTCCTCGGGAGCTGTTTCATGAGGATCGTCTGGACTTCTTCGTTACCAAGAGCCCGGTTGCCACTGGATACCGAGACGATCCACTATTAGCACACCTCCGTGTGGATCGTTGTTGTCAGCGGTGACTAAGGCGTATCCCTTTAGTCTCGTGTCTGTAAGTACTACGATTGTTGGGTTCACTTGGGCCAATAGTACTTCCACTTCTTCCATTTTGTCATTGAGTCCATTGTAATTGAAATTGAAAAGGGTAAACGTGTCCATTGCCATCCGTAAAAAATTACCGATAATATTCCTACGGGATAACCTTCAACTGTTATACCTACAACGTAAAAGAGTGTTTAAGTGGGAATGTAAATACAAGTTCTAAGGGATGGAGAGAGTATTTGTAGTTAGGTTTTGAAAAACTATATTATTGTTTCAAATCCCTTTATGTTTTGCCAGCGCTATCCTAGGAAATTAAAACTAAGCATTCATGCAATAATCTTTGCAGTCAGTTCATATTCCGGCATGTGCTTATTAATTTATCACCATAAAAAATTCAAAACATGCTATAGTGTTTATAAAATTGCCTATTGCAGGTTAATACATAAAATAATCTCAAATACATAAGGGACCGTTAAATATAGATTTGTTCACTCTCGAGAGACGCTGCTGGGCTAAATAAATCGAAGAGGCAAGAAAGATTTGTGACGGTCATAAACCACTTCTCAACAGAAAATAGGAGTACTGTGGGAAAGCTGTGAAAGGAATTATTGTTTGAAGAAAGCCAGGCCATTTCTCCTGCAACAGATTGCAACGCATTGTTGAAGGTCTTAGAATGTTATAGGTCTTCTGTCAGGAGATAACGTTTCATGATTTCATCATAATCTTTAAATTAATCATTTGAAACATACTGCGAGAGTTTTATTATTATTATTTTTTTATGCAAATGTATTCCTAAATTATAATAAAAGTAAGTGGAAATGATCACTAATATTATTGCAAATAACAAAATATTGTAACATGTCTACGATATACACAACCATAATAAATGGAGAGATCAGGAATTGAAACACTAATAAATATTCATGTACAATTAATTAGAATATTGGATATAAATATATAGAAATTCATATAAATAAAATAAAATTGGAAGATAAAAGGAACAGAAAAAATATATATATATTTTTATCCAAGAAAAATTAATGAAATTAATTTATGAGATAAAAAAAAAATTTAAACTATTTATTTGCGTTTGTGCATATTTGTTTTCTTAAGGTAATCAAATATTTCCGAAATGTGAGTGCTATTATCGTTTAATAAAGTTGCCAAATCATGTGGTAATCCGGTGCCTATCAAATGCCTGCAGTCTGTCAGTATGTGCTTAACAGTTAGTGGTACTTTACACTGTCTACATGTTGGTCTAGATGTTCCTGACTTAAGTATTCATGGGTTAGTCGATTGTGTCCAATTCCTAGTCTGGTCAGTATTACGTGTCGTCTGCAGCTTTGAGTTGATGTCTTCCATGGATGTAGTGTAATCTTAATTTGTTTTCTGTGGTGTTTTTCCAAGTTGCCTGTCATTTATTTAATATTTGTATTGTCATGAGAGGATAGAGGTCGTTGTGGGGGCAACCTTAGCAGTCCGATGGCGGGATCAATGATACAGGTTTTGCCGTTTGGTCTTCACCATTTTTCGAGACAACAAATTTTTTTTAACATTCTGTATCATTACAATTTTTAAAAAATACTCATATATTAAAATTGCTATCGATCTTATGAAAGCATACTGTTATTAAATAAGTTTACATAACTAAAATTTTGATAACAGTGTTTTGTGAAATAATTTTAAAAAAGCCAAAAACAATTTTTAAAATATAATAAAGTGTTTTTTAACTATTGTGGTAAAGGCTGTTTGTAAAAAAAAAAAAAGTTGTTACTTAGTAAAATGATTTATATATGTATAAAAAAAGGATTGTCGATAATGACTAATTTATGATTCTAGGCGTTATGTTTAAAAATAAACAAACAAATGGGTCCGAAATGTCATTCAAAGCATATATAAAAAAATAATTGAACTTTTAAGGGTGTTTAACTTATGGATTACAGTAAAATATCTTGGATTGACATTAGACAAACGACTTACATGGACCCCCCACATAAAAATAACAAAACAAAAGCTAAATTTCCGACTTAAATTATTAATTCATCTTTTGAATAAACGATCAAAATCAGCACTTTCAGAAAAACTAAAGATTTATACTTACCTTCACAGACCAATTTGGACATACGGTGCACAAATCTATGGATATGCCAAAAAAACTAACTTACTGAAACTGCAACAGTTTCAATCAAAATTACTAAGACTGATCAGTAGCGCTCCCCCCTACATCAGTAACAAGAACTTACACAA
>NW_027106871.1:1767053-1770624 GCF_000696795.3 Halyomorpha halys | reverse complement strand
TAATAATTATTTTTTTCTGAATCATTGTCTTTTTTATTTGTATAATCCTGTTATATCATATAATACGTGTTACTATTGTAATCTGATAATTCTAATTTTATAAAAACAAAAGACAAAAAAAGGTGCTTTAAAAACATAAAATTTTATATTTCCTATTTGAAACTTGAGATTGTAGTATTGTGAAAATAGTCCGAGTGGATAAAAGGTATCGAAGAATTCAAATAAAGCAACATGAACGGAATGTTAAATATAAACCAGTACAAATTCCATCGGGAAGTTGAAGTAGATAGACTTGGGATAAGAGGTGAGGTTGGAGCATATATGACAAACGCTGTTTTTACATTTCTCTGTTTTGAACGAGAGAAGAATGACTGCTTAGCATTTAAATGGCCCTATGCAAATTAAATACATATCAAAAACGTGGATCTCTGTGCAGTCTTTAGATCCTCACCATAGCCTACCCAACCAGGGTTTCCAATTTAGAAGGATTTAACGGAACAAGGAACACTTTAGGAGAATTATACGATAAGTTAAAAAGTTTATCTAGATAATCCTTTCCAACTATATAGGAAAAATAAATTACTTATTGATCGATAAGCTTTTAAGAATGACAAGCTAAAATATTAAGACAAAATAATTGTATAAAAACATGTTGAAGAGCAGTTTGTCGTTCAATGTATTAAAATTACAGTAATTATATATTTTGATGATTATTTTTTGTATAATTATATGAGTATATATTTTTTTAGGAAGCGGAGTAGCTCACTGTTTTATTAAACAGACTGTTACAGATAATTGTTTATTCTATTACTTAAGTCATGGTTGTATCCTTTTATAAGATTTAGGTTTAATTGCCATATTGTGGTGCCATAGGTGTTTTTATAATTCGGATAATTTCTAAAATGATCTCTTACTTAATCATAGAAATCATACTTATTTTGAAAACTAAATAGTTAACATTCATCACAAAGCTTATAATTTATTGAATTAATTTTTTTGTATTCATTATTATTATTATTATTATTATTTTGTGTGTAATTTTACATTCTTTCATATTTGTAGACATTGATAATAGGGATCATAGAGTTCATTCACACCATCTTTACAAATATATAAATTAAGAGATAGCTGAATAGAAGAGAAAATAAATTTAAACTTATAGTAAAATAACATCTTATTTCAACCCCCTGTTCCAGAAAATAACATCAGTGCCACAGTGACTTTTTTTTTTTTTTTTTTTTTTTTTTTTTTTTTTAACTGGTGCAGCCCAGCGCTACGTCTGATGGAGTTGCACCTTGTCCACTGCATCCCTCTGGGTGCCTCCTGCAGTTACCAGGCTGGTCCAGCCCTCCTGGTCTCAATCCGGGTTACTTCCTCATCTTCTGGTGGCTCGCCGATGTTGGGCGGTCAAGTCCTTCCCATCGTGTAATGAGTGGGGCTCACCACCTACTTCCACCCGTAAATGAACTCCTTGAAGAAGGGATAATTCTCTTCTTCTATCAAACTGGGAAGGTCCGACTTAAATATAAGCATTCATTTATTTTCATTTAATACAGAAGATCAATGAATTGTTTCTCGTCTTCAAATTATTAAAGCTTTGGTTTAAAATGTATATTATTTTATTCAATACTGAGTAATTTATCGCGATAACAACTTTAACGGGGGCGGTCAACAATATTACTAAAAACTCTAAAACCTAAATAATAATAATAAATAAATCTTTGTTTAGTGGCACTTTTAATCTTCACTAGAGCGATCTTAACTTTAAACACTTTTTTAAAATTCACAATATTATTAACCCTTTTGGTTTAAAAGTATCCTGAAAAACCTTAATCGTGTAACTTGTGTATTTTCTAACTTATCACATCAAAAAATATCATGGATAATACATGAATTTATCGAAATTACTTTTTCATTAATTTATTTATCTTTTTTTTTTACAATCCTTTACAAGATTAATTGTAAAACAGCAAAACATGAGTTGAAGACTATTTACATAAAGTTTCTTCTGAGTTGATTTATTTTTAAAGAGCGAACCTCAATTCTCAGCGCGTTTAGAGGAGTTATATTTGGATATAAAAAAAGCTTTTTGTATAAATTGTGTTGGGGCATACTTTAAGTCCTAAGTATTACTGGGAGGCTTTCAAAATAACTTTTGGTTAGGGATACTTCATGTGATCTTCGTTGGGCATTTACTATTTATTAATCACGATGACCATTCTGTTCATTGGATGTTTCAAACGTATTGATTGTAGTCCTTACATTCATTCAACATAGAATTTTAACATAGAAATAATAATAATAATAATAATAATAATAATAATAATTGTAGTATAATAAACTACAATGTAGAGTGACCAGAGTTTAACCAGGAACCCATGACTATCTAGATGGTAGTAGTTTCCCGTATAAAAAACATTAAATGTAATTTAAAAATCACGTAGTATTGTTATAAATTTTAAAATGGTTTAAAGGAAATGAACTAACCAAACAAGTATAAACTTAATATTAGATTGAAAATATTACAGTACAGGAGCCCCATATATAAAAATCCATCGCACAAAAAATACGTCTGCAAACAATTTTAAAAAATAGTTTGCCTACATGTCTAACGTTCTGAGATCTGCGGATGGCGTCAGTTCGAATCCGGAGGGCGTTGACTTTTTTCACCAACGTCACCTTCTCTATGGATGCCTTAAATATATATATTTTATTTACAGGAAAAAAATTGATTATACATTTAGAGTTAGATAAATTTAAACTTTAATACATTTTGATTATAGACCTACATATTCCACTGGTACTCTTTCTCACCTAAAATTTTAATTAATTTCGTCCTCCTTATTTATTTCTTGAAAAGGTAATCTTTGGGGTATTTTTAAACGTTTTTTAAAGATTTTTCGTTTAAATCGTATGGTAGGTCATTGAGTGATGTTATCCTAATGTAATTACAATTCATTAGTATTGAAGCATCATTTGTTTTGTATTTATATGTTTTATATCTATATAAGTAATGCACTACTAACTCACATTTTATTTCTGTTTTAGAGGGTTTGGAAAAAAAAAAAAAAATCTCGCCGCATCACTGGTAGTGAGCCAGTGGATGCTGAGCAAGTGCGCTAAAGCCGCGAACACTCAACTTGAGTGGAGAATCTGACCATTGTCAGAACTCCAATATTTCCACATTAATCCTACTAATACTAACACAAAATTAGTTGTTTCATTGGTTTATTAAAAGTATAACATTTATTTATTTAGTTTCTATTAAGCAATATGATTTATTACTTTTTAAAAAAATACACTAAATTGCAACGACTACTCGTGATCTTTTCCGCACTCCTAATCAATCCTCACTCAATTATAAGAATTTCAATGAGTGCCTAGCTACGTAGCTCCTTATATTGAATAATTAAATAATGATTCAGACACTATTTCGTGGACGAGTCATCGGACTAAGTTCGATGGAAGAGAATTCAATAGGATGCTAACACATTCCATCTATATCAATAAATCTACATCTACATCCTTACGCCGCGCCAAGGAGCAGTACTTTCACAACATCCTATCCCAA
>NW_027106871.1:1758796-1765338 GCF_000696795.3 Halyomorpha halys | reverse complement strand
TAACATTATAAACAGTAGTAAAGTCAATATACCAATGTAATTTCATTCTACTATCTGAAAATTTGTAAACGCTCGCCAGATAAAAATCTCACTGTATGAACCTTGTAATTATTCTTAGGGGACATATGTCCCAGAATAAAGTTATTTTTTCATTTCATTTCATTTCATTTCATTTCATAAATTAATGACATAAGGTGACTAAAACTGATCAAATAGAAAAAAGTAAAGATTATATATTAAATAAATCAAATTGTATTCTTGTATAGTCTCAATACTTTTTATTACATCAATAATTATAATTAGTTCAGATGATAGTGATAGTGTGGAATAATTGAAAATTAAAAGTGTTAAAAATTAATGAAGTTAAAAAAAATAGAGTGTGTTTGACTTATAATTAATGACCTGGGCAGAATAGCCTGCATAACAATTTTAAATCTTGATGTGAGAGAGAATTTAAATTTGAAGATTGTCCTTGAGGATGGCCGAATTGGCCAAAACGTTGGACTATTGATGTAATAAAAAGTGTTGAGACTTAACAAGGATACAATTTGATTTATTTAATAAATAAATACCAGTGTCAAGAAATTGAAAAAATTATATTTAAAGTAAAGATTACAGTTAAAATTGTATTTCTTTTACAAAAGCTTATCGAATTATCAACTTCCTAAGCATATTTTAAAAAAATAAACAATACTTATAGGATTTAAATGAAATTAACTAGTTTCTATACAATTTTTGTCATGGAATAGCAAACCCAAATCGATTATAAATATCTCGTTTAATCTATTCAGTGTTTCATTAAGAAGCTCCAAGTCCTCGCCTTGGAGTAGAAAAAGAAGCAGCCCTTAAATGAATCTCGTGACTGTCATTTAATTTAATCGGCTGTACAAAAGATACTCCTCCAGTTCCAACGGATAATCACTCCAGCTCCAGATGTTCCTGATGGACACTAATGGGAGTCTAATCAACTCCATTTAGAATGTTGGTTCACTAACCGATTCAAAACCCAGTCAATTAAGAAACTCTCTTCTCGAAAAGCCCCGATTTGAATTTTCTTTGAGCATTTCCGATTAACTTCTGTCGGCTCTTTCAGTAAGTATTACGCTTAAGTGAACTGTTGGTGGCATTCCTTAAGTCCCCTCTTGATGGAATGTTGTTAGTGAAGTATACCTTTCAACTAGTGTTAGATCTTATGAATTTTGTTTTCTTACGTCACAATTATTTTTTGTTGCTTTCTTCTGATTGTCTCCATTTAATTTTGAACCTTGAGCTATTTGATCCTCCTTCACACGTGACACTTTCTCACAATCTGCCCCATCTACTCAGTTCTCATGTAAGCTCACTTTCTGTTTCAAGTGAAACCACTACGTGTATCTTCGTGTATTCAGAATAAAAAACAAAAAAACATTATTTCAAAATATTTTATCAGCTTCTTATATTAGTTATGCCAATATTGAGTTCGAGACTTGGGTTTAAAAAATGATTGGCTGCGTTTTCTTCTTTTTAAGGTGATTCACAATTTTTTATCACTTTATCGATAAAACTTATGAAAAATATGACAAAGACACCCTCGGATACAAAAAACAGTAATGTCCACCGTCATCTTCACAACCCAAATACGAATAGTTTTGTCCACCATTTTATCAATTTCGTCGAGTTTGTCCAATTAGTCTGCCAGACTGGGAAAAATAAAACAAGTAGACAAGTTGCCCAAGTTTGTGTATACCATGTTTAAAGCAACCAACATATCGTTTCCTTACGAAACTCTGGTCGACAAATATGTAAATCTTTCACCTTCTTCAAGTGGTAGCCGTCTATATTCTAATACCGACCTTTCTTCCAAAGAAAATATACTTTTTTTTTTTCTTGATACATTGATGAGACAAAAAAATACTTATTTTTGACTGCATAAATGAGATTGTGAAGAGAATTTCCACTGATTAATAACTATTCAAGGAGGATGCTGAAAGATAATATGCTACAACAAAATTAGTTTTAATTAAATAATAAGTTGATTACTTTGTGGGCAGTGGATGGAAGATACCATCTTCCGGGTCTCAGATTTTCATCTATTTAATGTAATTAAATTGCTTATATTAATTTAATTTACTCGTGAAATTTAGTTCTCATTAGCATATTTAGGTACTATGACCAGATTAAGTCATGGCCTTAATCTGATTGATGAAGAGATCCTCTTACAATACGAATATTGTGGCCCCTCTCGCACGTTTGCATTGCTCAGTTTCAAGCTCAAAACTGAGAGAAGGTGATGCCAATCTAAATAATTAAAGTTAATAAAAAATGCGTTCTGGAATTTTACTAAAACATTGTCAGATAATTCTGAGGCAGGTAGTGCCAGGACAATTAGTATCTTTCAGTTTAATTAAGAACTACATTAGAGGAAATATAAGTATATAACCTTATAGGTGAGTTAGAAGCTTATCAGGTAAAATTCAAGAATATTTAAAAAAAATTATATCGATATTTATAACTTTATTAAAAATATATTCAACAAGTAAATTTGACGTTAGTTATTCAATGGCATGATACAGACAAGTAGAGAATCTGGTCATTGATAGAACACAAATAACATTTCTTGAAGATAAGATTTTTAGGCCATCAGACACCTAGGAGGAGTTTCAGGTAATGGAGGAGAAGCCAGGTTAGAAACAAATGGGTTTGGGTGGTTTGGAAGTTTATTTTGAAAGGATTAGTATCTTGTTCTAGCCAAATCGGGAACATATGGAACATTGAGGTCCTGATAGATAAGTTGCTTTGTGAGAAAGTAAGAAGCATTAAGGATTTTGGATTGTATGTATTAGATACGAGAGTAATTCGATAGTTTAGTGGAGCTCCTTATTAAAGAATAAATTTGAAAAGTTATCAAAGAGAATTAAAATTTCATGAAACTTTTTTCCTCACAGGTTCTAAGAAGCTCCTAGGAGTCATATTACTTAAACTAATTGTTGAAATAATTTTATTAGTTATAATTATTAATTAATGTACAATCTATTCACTTGAGTCACAATCTATTCACTCACAGGAGACTGTTTATTATTGTTTTAATAAAATCAAAAGTATCCAAATTAAAGTCTCAAAATATTGTTTATTGTCTCAAGTCTCAAAACTTTAAAATTTTAAGGAAATCAATTTTAACGTTTTGGTCAATTCGGCCAACCTCAAGGGCAAACTTAAATACCAATTTAAACTCACATAAAATATTTAAAAACTTTTTGTAAGCTATTCTGCCCAGTCATTCTGTCATTTGGGAGGATCTAAATTTGGAAGAGTGAATTTGTCCATCAAATGAAATAAAAATTGTGAAATCGAATGGACAAGAAAGGAATAGATTGAAATATTTGTATTTAGTGTGTAGACTGAAATTGATTGTAAAAGAAAACTGTCGAGGGAAAAAAATGTTTTCTTTCTATTTTATTATCATATAAAATTATGTAATTTATATATGGCAGATCATGGATTGATTAGTATGCTGCGTAATGTAGCAACCCGATGTATTTGGGCAGCATGGATGAATAAAGCATTTCTCTCTCTAAGTTTATTATTGTAAATTTAATTGAAGAATAAAATCTATTTTTATCGATTAAGATCAGGGCAGATGGATAATCGACATTATCAATTCGGGAGGATTTTGTAGTTTTCGCCCGACGTTTATCATTTCGCGTATTTTAATGTGAGACTTAGTCGGCCTGCAACAGTTGTTCGAAAAGGGCGTTAGTTCTTTTCGTTCAGTCGGAACTGATACAATTTTTTAAATCAATACATAACAGACCGAGAGAGTCACCGATTGCCCAATGGTTTTTTATAAGATCTGCTACTAATGAAAGCACAGAAAATTTTCTTATTATTCGTGCATTTAAATTGAGAATTTTCTTTTTAATTACCAAAAGGGACATTGTAGTTTAGTTTTTAGGACAATTAGAAATACAAAACAATGTCGTATTTTGATAATTATTAATTTATCTCATGGTTAAATGTTATTTTGTAACTAAACATGATTATTTTCTCATTTATATACATATTTACTGAGGTTCATCTGTTTTCTTTTTTTTATGATTTATGTATTTATCAAACTGTATTTATTTATAAGGAAGTGTCAATGAATTTTACAAAAAAAGCAGATTGCTTTAGTAAAAAAGTATCCTCATAGAATTATTTTTATTGAAATTCATCTGTAAGCATACATTTGAAATGGCAAGGGTAAAGTTTTTTTTATCATATGAGCCCTCCAACTTTACTTATCGTCCCGAGTTTGTCTGAGAAAGGTCTTGATGTTTGGTAGCTTTCTTTTTAATTCTTAAAAATCCAAAATCCTCACCACCCTTTGAATATCTTTTATATAGTTATATACATGCAAATTATATAATCATATAATTTAAATAACTGTGCTGTAATATTTGAACACTAGCTGTACCCCTAGCGATCCCGAAATGAGCTATTATAAGAAGGTTTTAAGAAATATTTTTTAATGATTAGCTTTTGTTTATGGTAATAATTGTGTCAAGAATCTTTCAATTAATTATAATAGTTCACTATTAGATTCATTAACAGTGGACTTTAATTTTATCCTATTGTTTTAGATAAGTAAATACATACAATAACTAACTAAAATTTTGAAAGTTTTTAAAAATCAAAATCAAACAATGAAAAAGTATATTGAATGATGTACAAATGACAATTTACTAAAATTTATAAATAGCTGAGAATGAACATAAAAAGAATCTGCTCCCAGTCTGCCATATACAAATAAAATATTTGTTTGAGTTTGCATATGAAATATTCTCTGTTTGAGTTTGTGGATCCGGTTTCATTGTATTCAAACGTCAGTGTTGCAAAGGATAATTACGTGAAATCAATATCGTATCAATAGCACATATCCTTCAATGTCAATCATGCTTTGGAACATTGATATGGTGAGTCCACCTCACAGCCAAGGGTAATGTTTCAGATGGATTTCAATGTGCAACACTATAAATATAAAAATCGGGTTGTTATCAACATTTAATTTTACTGTAATTTTGTAAACCGATGATACACTACTGATTTGTCATAAAAACTCTAGTTTAACTTTTTATATTGTAATTCGAGTATACTTTTTATATGACCTTGTAAAAAAGAATGGAACTGGATAAAAAAAAAAGGGCTTTTTTTATTTGAAACTACTTTTTCAATAGAGAATGTGAGAGATCATAAATTTATTTAGTGGATGTAGGACAATGACAAAAAAAAAGTCCTCCAAAAAGTTTTAATTTTTTATTCATATGAATACAGATTGAGTTTCAAAATACAATGAAAAAGGATCTGGCATGATTTTTCATGAAAAAATAAATAAATATTTTTTGTCTACTTTACTAAAAGCTACTTTCAGTTATTGTACATTTAAACTCATTCAATATAATCAACAATATTTTCCTATTTTACACGAAAAAACATCAATTGGTATATAATAACTATTAATTCAAGCAATTCGTTGATATAAATACGATATATAGTGATATAAACAATTGATAATATCAGTTTATGTAAAAAAAAAATATTAGCTAACTAGCATACTATCAAATCAAATAATTTCTTACTTTTTTTTATCTAGAAGAAGTAAAAATGAACTCACGTATCTATAAATTTCCTCCCTCACTGGAAAAACATAAGAAGTCATTAATTAATTTACTGATTAAATTATTAATTCGGGATCATTATCCTACAAATAAATTATTTTAAGCTGATCTGCCAAGAGGAAAAAACTAAGCAACCCATCGGTAGCGAAATCCAAAATGAATTGAAACCAATTCAGCCTGCATCATTATGAAGTTAAAAGTTAGGTTTCAAAGTACTGAAATATTCCCTGCCTACTGAGTGATTTAACGACACCAAAATCTTAAAAAACATCACTTTATTATTTTGAAAATTTACTTTCAATTCTCTTTTTAACATATTATTTCCGTTCATGGTTGATGTTTGGGGGCTATTTTTCATTATCTTCTGAACCACTTCACTACCGTTTTAGCCTATTCCTGTTGTAATAATAAAACAAAAATATATATTAAATAAATCAAAACTTGTATTCTTTTTTGTCCCAACACTTTTTATTTTTCACCAGTACAACGTTTCGACCATTTTAGCCATCCTTAAGGACATCTTCAATTATAATTTCTTCCTCACATTAAATTTAGAGTTACTTTTGCAGGCTATTCTGCCCAGGTCATTCATTAATTATAAGTTAAGAACCTATTTTTTAAAATTTAAATCATATATATTTAATTCTTCTTATATAAGTTTATCCACACAAATTCACTACCATATAACAAAATACTACCACAGGTAATGAGTGATCTTATGGTAGTATTTTGTTATATGGTAGTGAATTTGTGTGGATAATCTTATATAAGAAGAATTAAATATTTATGATTTTAAATTTTAAAAAATAGGTTTTTAACTTATAATTAATGAATGACCTGGGCAGAATAGCCTGCAAAAGTATCTCTAAATTTAATGTGAGGAAGAAATTATAATTGAAGATGTCCTTG
>NW_027106871.1:1754250-1758746 GCF_000696795.3 Halyomorpha halys | reverse complement strand
AGAGAGAAATACTTTATTTATCTATGCTGCCTAAATACATTAGGTTGCTATCTCACACAGCATACTTATCAATCCGTAATCGGACATATATAAGTATGCTTTATATATAAGGACATATTTCATTCCCGCCAAGGGAAGTAAAATAAGATTGACTAGTATTTTTAGTGGATATGGATTAAAAAGTACCCTTCAAAGAAATAGTACATTCAATGGTACTTGCCAGGAGTTTTATAGTGTAGTAGGATAAGGTGATGAAAATCTGGTGCGGTGGGTGCATCACCGAACTGTTGGGTGAACCTTTTAGACAATAAAATTTAATTTTTCAGTTGCAGTAACGATTATCGAATTTGTTCCTGCAAATAATAGTTTAACAACAAACAACAAAGCCGTATATATATATTATTGCTATCGGAGATCTCCGCTACGCACATTTTCTAGTAAAATTGTTAATATTTGTCTATTTTTCTTCTTTTATAAATTATCAAATTATTATATAATTCATAGTTTGACATATCTTATTATTGTTAACAATGGCAAATGCTTTCTAATAAATAAAATCACAGGTACTTTTTGAGGAGATGACTTGAAAATTCGATGCTTAAGCCATGTTAAACTATTAAAATGAGGATAGTACCTGGCTGATCTTTAATATCACGTGATTGCATATTGACATATTGAGTTTAAACAAAATCGGTACAGGCATTTATGTGAAAATTAAAAAATATAAATAATCAAATGTTTATTATTTTATTTGTCAGGATATACATCGTGTATAATTCCTTGATTAGAGACATGTAAACTCAGTATTAATGTTAAGGCAACAAAGTAAATTCTGAATCGAATTGATAAATATTGTTAATATTATCCATGTTATTTTAATACCTCTGAACGTGAGTTTTTTGGCCCTTTATGTAATTATTGTTGTTACGTTGATACTTACAAGTACGTAGATAAGCTGCATATATATATATATATTTTTTTTTTAGATTAATTTCAAGATTCTAGACAGTTAACCAACAACCAGTCTTATTATTTGTTATAAGTATAACTTAGTGTTGATAATAAATAATATGTTTTTTTTTTTTAGAACAAGACAACAAGAATAGGTATAAAATTAATAGTTAACTGGTTCATGGCAAATTTATTCTGAAAAGTTAATCAAAGCAGGAAAACAAAAATAAATTAAATAATGGAAATTAAAAATTATTCTGTATTGCAAAATAAAATAAAAAAAACGAAGGCTTCCCACAATTGTTGCATCAAACATACTGTCACTCATTAAAAAAAATTGAATTTTTTAACGTTTTGACAAAAAGACACACCGAGACATGGTTATTTGAGATCAGATTGTTTATGATATTTTGATCTCAAATTATGTATTCCTGTCGAAAACTCAAATTGGAAATTTAACTTCATCTAACTACTTTTATTAGTAAACATTCTATATATGTGCAAATGAAAGTAAACAAAAAAAAAATGAATTTGTTACAATAAATCTCTTCTTTACCGTTTTCATACTTAATTATTAATGTTTACCCTTGTTTTTTTTTACTATTCCCTAGCTATTACAATACTACATTACCCACTGGCTCTCTGAGGCTATAATTTTTCTACAAGCAACAATATAGAGCGTACACTGTATATATTCTTCGACGCCTAAAGCACTTTCCCTTTAATCTGTTAACGCTCGTGTAGTCCCCAATCAGCCCACAACCATCTTCTCAAAAACAATCGATTCGGCTGCTTCATTACTCAACGCTTGAACGACCTTAGATTATTAAATTGCTATTTTATTTAAAGTAACAAAAGAGTGTATATATTCTATAGAAAATCAGAAAACAATAAAGCTTTTTTTTTAAATATCGGGTAAAACCTTTAAAGTTTAGTTTAGTAGTAAATATAAATTTTATTGACGCTTTAAGTGGCAACCAAAGGTATAGTACATGTGTAAAGAACACCGGAAAAATTATTTTGGATCGCCCTAATAAAAATTAAAAAAATCCAAATCATCAAAGTTTTATATCTTGTTTTTTTATTTTATCTTTACACCTAATCTCACTTATTAACTACAATAAACCTCCAACGTTGACATTACCATCCTTCAATTTTCAATCTTTATTTCTAGTCTTGGTATAAAAATTAATTTTTATATTTTTTATTTACCGATGTATGAAAAAAAAAACATTGCCGAATAATTTGCAGTTTTTTTTTAATTTGTTGTAAAATGAAACTAAATCGTAAATGACGTTTAATGACTTTATATTGGGATTGCATTCTCTCGTAGATATTGGCATCGATGAATCGGCATTCGGCCCTTAAAGGAGTAGTCTTATTGTTTTTTTTATAAAATTGTCAGTGTGGATTGGAATCTAAATATTCCCATATTTATTTTAGCAGATCTCATCCAACAAATTGTGCTTACATCTGTATTTTCCATAGTTCACCTATGTTTGGAAAAAAGATTAAACGATTTAGCTCAAAGCTAAAGGAAAGATGGAGATTAGTGTAACTTGAATTAATATAATTATTATCGAATTCCATATTATTTGTTTCTTCTAGAGAGAGGAGGAGGGTCCTGACTAATATTTAAGTTATTAATAGCAATATATTGTAAATTATCGTTGTAAATCCCAATAAATAAATATAGTAACTTGAAAAGTGTTGTTACAATTATTTACCTAAATTAAATAAACTTCCAACAAGGGAGTTTTTCACAAAACCTTTCATGTATTTTCACCTGTTGGGCGGTTCGGTGACCGCTCCTTTATGTCGCTCGTTACAATTTATGTGACAACTAGAACCAGCCTCGGCCCCTCTATCAGGGAAATCTTGGGACGTTATACTTTAGCAAAAAGATAAGATTCCTTCACCGGACTGAAATAATGACTCTTGAAAGTTATTTACTAACTTCTTAGTTACAACATTAATCGTTACTCAAATTGAACTTTGCGCCAAACTTTCTTTTAAGCAATCTCCTTGCTAAGTATTTTATTACTCATATTCTGTACATGTTCTTCTACGAGATTAGTCTAGTAATATATTTTTCCTTACATATTTTAAACGTTTATTAAAAATATGTATGTTCTTGCAATTAAATATGTTATTCATTCACATCATCTGTTCAAAAAATAGGAACATTTTTTTACCCAACCTGATTTTGAGATATACAAGGATATTAGAGAATCAAACTTAATTCGGTATCAAATAATAATTTTATAACGCTTTAGATATTATCAAATTTAATTCTAAATTTCATATCGGCAACGTAAAGGACCATTTATACCAATCAAGTACAAATGAACCATAAAACTTAGGAGAGCCTTATTAATCTTTTTGATATTTTTTATGACAACTAAGTCAAGTTTTAGAGCCATTGAAGCTACTTTCAATAACAATATACAATTATTCGAATTCTAGCTTAAGAAACCGTTGTGAATTTTCTGATTAGAGTTAAGAGGACTGAAAAAGAGATCTCTTTACTGATGGCGTGATATTGTGACTAATGGCATGTCTATACATAATTAAATTTTACCCTAATAATATTTTTATGTTTCGCACTCGACATTGATGTAAATCAAGGATCCTATATAATTAAGGACCATATTTAATGTATGATAAATAATAAATAAATAAATGATAAAAAATAAATTTAAAAAAAGACAATTTGTTAAAGTAATTTCTAAAAACAGAGATCATTAGGTTTCTTTTAATACGAATTAAACTTATATTGTATAACATACTTATTTTTTGATGATAACATATCTGAAGAAAATATTATTGTATGATTTTTTTTACATAGTTTGTATAAGGCTCAGATAGGCCAATATACTTATAACTATACCCTCTTCTAGAACGAAGTGGCTGCTATGCCTAAACAGAAGTGAACTCAGATTACTAGGAGTTCTTAGATAATAGGAGTTCTTACAGGTCATTGTGGACCTTAAAAGACATCTTAAGATTTGCGGAGTAATTCGCGAAGAAACCTGCCACTTATTTGGATAGACCCCGGAAACTGCCCTACATTATATAGCAGACTGCGACCAGAGATATAGGCTTCTAGGCTCTTATAGAATCCTAGAAAATGAGACTTCCTCAAAATATTAGGTGTCCCTTTTGAATTCCATTGGTCTTGCGGTTGGTAAAAAAACCCACTTGTCGGACACGATCCCCCTATTATTATCAGTAATTATTTATTTCTGAAAATTATCTTTCTATTGAAGCCCTTGCTTGAAGGTACAAAATTATTTCCTATATCACTTTTGAGTCAACAAACTTTAGTTAATTAGCGTAGGTCTCATATTTTGAGCAGACTAAAGCGAATTTATTTTCGAACGTGTGCGATGGCATATTTGATACCTTGTAGTACGTTAACAATCTTATTTTGATGTTCTAGGCTAGATCCTAGGAGAGAGAAATACTTTATTTATCTATGCTGCCTAAATACATTAGGTTGCTATCTCACACAGCATACTTATCAATCCGTAATCGGACATATA
>NW_027106871.1:1741864-1749937 GCF_000696795.3 Halyomorpha halys | reverse complement strand
TAACACGTTTGAACTGCTGTAACATACTCTCTTTATTGTGTTCGCTACATCGCTTATATACCCTCGATCAGCTGATCCCCTCAGTCAGCTGACATCGAAATAACAGCTGACCCATACCGTAACTTATATATATATATATAAAAAAGAAAGTCATATTGTTCTTTCATGATAAATTTTCCAGGCCCAAAAACAAAACGTGAAAGTGAAATATTGAAATCCTTAATGTGAATTTTTATAACTACTCTTTCATATTTACGAACAGATCGTACAATAACTTATACATTGAAGTTGATAAAAGTAAGTAAAAATCTATCTTGAACAAATGTCGGAAAATCTAATTTTTTATGGACCGCATGACCGGAATACTGCTATCAAAAGTTGGTTCTGGAAACTTATTGTCTACATGATCCTATATTTCGACAACCTAATAAGTGACTTAAACAATTAAAAAAATAGTTTTGAACATATATTTATCTTCTCTAAACATACCTCGCTGGAATGCACCTTTCACTGCACAGCGTATAAACATAGCATGCATTTCACACCCATTCTCACCCCTTAGAGAACGCCTATGTAAGTCGATCGCGACACACTTTTAAGATAAAAAGTTCTTATTTAATGAAAAGTTGGCCACCTCTGTATATACCATATTCAGGCAAGGGAGAGTAAACAGTAGTCTCCAACTAAAAAAGAAGTTCCGGCTCCGTACTATAATATTCTCTAAATAATTTATTTATTGTGTAAAACTGATATACATGTTTCAATCCTCATTCTAAACAATGTTCCCATTATATCCTAACAGTCTTAACAAGGTACCATTACTGTTTGGGCCTGACAGATCAGTTCAAGGTAGACTACAAAGGGAGTCACTTCCTTCCTCGATTTCGTAATACTTGTACCACGCGTGGAGGTGCTTACATCTTTCAGTAACACAGACTAAGATTGGATTTTAAGGTTCTTCAAAGCCTTTGCTTAATTAGAACTGGCTTCAGCGTCTAGATCTCCTTGAGTAAACATAATCAATTTCAATGTTTTCGATCAAAGACTACCTCGTTTGGTTAGTATATTCATCGTTTAAATAAATTGAATTTGGGGTTCATTTTGAACCATAAAATAATAGGTTTTCACATCCTTAGGTGTATCTTCATGAGACGCTGACGAATTCACTAATTCATATGATAATTTTTGTGATCTAAGCTGATGATGAGCTTTTTCATTTATATCATGACATATAAGTAAGTGGGAGAGTAGTAAATGTAAAATACTTAGTTCTAAATATTTTATCAATAATAATTGTTCAAAATTTAGATTACTTATAAATGCTTCATGATCTTATTAGAAATTGTTATAATTTGTTTTGGAATCCCTTTTTGTATTTCCAATCCAAATCACTTGTGTCAACATATTGTTTGGGTTTGCAACTTTTCACAGTGTTACATATAGTAGATTCTTTTTTTTCTCTTAAAAATCAAGTAAACTTATGATAAAGGCGTTCTGATAAAGTAAAATATAGTAATTTAAATACATCCCGGTATAGTAATTCAATCAATAGTGCAACAATCTTACGGTTCACTGAATGAATGCAAATTAAGAGTGATCAGTTATCTTTTACCATATTATTCTTAATATATATTCTTCATTTTTAATTATGAAACTCTTTGTACGGCCAAGAAAAAACAGGCACAACACATCCACCGACCACCGTACCCCGTGCCACCGTTCTGTCCGAACCTATGGGGTTCATTTTGTGGAGATTTTTCACCCGTGTCATATGACAACTAACGATGATCCTCAAAATTTGACATTACCAACTGTCATTTATTTTTAAAATTACAGCAAATTTTTCAATAAACTGTAGATATTATTTAAAATTAAATTAAATCTCCTTAAACAAAAAAAATGTAGGAAAATAACGCAGCAAATTATTAGGCATTGTTAATTGCCGCTATATCACTTAAATATTTAAAATAATTATGTAATCTTTAATTTTCTTTGTTTGAAATAAGTAACCGCTTCATATGTTTATTAGTAATAAAAAATTGATAAATCAAAACTATGAAAGTACTTGATTGATGATTCAGTATCGATTCTCAGTGATCGTTTTTTGGATAGGAAATTTGATGGTTTTTTTCGTTTTTTTTTTTTTTTTTAATTCGAAGTTTATTTATTGATAGATATTACAATCTGCCACACCGTTGTGGGCATTAGGTAATAGTGATAATCACATTCTTACTAAATAAAGTAAAATAAGAATGAAAAAAAGTACATAAAATAAATAAAATCTCTCTTAAAATAAATAAAAATGGAAGGATAAAGAAAATGAACATAATCAAACTATGTGCATGAACAAAATAATAAATAAAATAAAATAATGATAAAAATAAAAGAATCTCTAGTCATATTGACACTCCTATATACAATATTTATATAATCGACCTGAGGATCTCTGACCCCACCCTATCCCCCACGTGTGAGGGGTAGAGCAGAGCTCATAAGATCCCAGCGCATCCCTCCCACCGCATCACTGGTAATAAGCCATTGGAGACTGAGCAAGTGCGCTAAAGTCGCAAACACTCAACTTGAGTGAAGAATCTGACCATTGCCAGAACTCCGATTTTGACGATTTTAAAACTTGTTTAACGTCTAGCGATATTCCTTGATAAATCTAAACACAAATTTAATGCTGTATTGAGTAAATGTTTTTAGTAGTAACATGGGTTTTTCAGCTGCTTCCTGATATTTATATAGAACAATGAGCGATATTAATCATTTGTCATTTTAGACCTAAAGATATCAGTAAGATGTGGAAAACGTATCATGATCTCTCAATTTTCTGGAGTTTTATTAGCTTAGGCTAATTGGAATTCTACAAGGCTTAAGAAATGTTTGGTATAAAATATCATACCCTTTATTGAACTCAAATCTACAAAAATTAATATTTGAAGAGCAAATTTTAATTGCTTAACTATATATCAATAATTTATAATCTTTAATCATCAGAGAATAAGCAAGTATACCTCACTGCAAGGTTATGTATAGTAAAATCATATAGATAACTACAGTTTCATACCTATCAAATAACAATAATTAATCTACACCTGCATTTCTTTTATCTTGAATGAGACAATCTATAGCCACAGTTCTTATCCCTGCTGTAATCGAACTTGAGGATATTTGTTTCTCCTGAGGCTGGAGACTTAGAAGGAGCTTAAGGCTCTAAGCAGCTTACGGTGAAATATGAGTTATCCCCTTAAGAATTCTAAATAAATAACGACGTTTTAAAGAAGGACTTTACTTTGTATTCATTGCTGCTAATTTGTTTCATCCAGGGAGGCCTTTCTTCTGCATATTTAGATTACTCTATCTTTGTTTTGTCGATTTATTACGTAAAATGATTGCCTCTGATAAAAAAAAAAAAAAGTTACACATCTAAATAATATCTCCTTATATTTGTTCTGAATCCCTTTAGCTTTTATTTGGATATATTTGTTACCATTCTAAAAAAATATTTATTCATGGCTCATGATTTAGTTCATTCCTCATATATTTAGAAAGAATTTAATGAAAATATAAATATTTTATAATTCAAATCCTACATCTCTAATATAAAATATGATGTAGCAAGATGATTAAAAATAACAAGGATTGCCAAAATTAATCCTTTAAATACTAATAAGAAACAACCTTATTATGTAGTAATTAGGAGCTGGCTTATTTAATTTTCTTTTAAAGTTAATGTTTTCAATTAATAGCCATACAAGACTAATAAGCGGAAAACACGTTATAATTTTAGATAGATGTTAAATCATAAACCTGATGATATAGCGACAACCCCGAAAAATTGTTATTGTTAATTAATTATATAAAATAAATAATTAAAACAGGAAGAGCACCTTTTTACTTTAAGTTCTAATAATATATGAAATTCTTCCAGTAGAAGTTATAACTTTAAGATAATAATTATTTTTTCTAATAATTAGTAAAACATGTTTATAAATGACAAAGAGATATGGAGTGCGGTAGCCTCGTAGTAAAGCGCATGGCTAATAACTCCATGGATCCGAATTCAAATCCAGATGGGCAGAAAATTGTTTCCTGTTACACTGTAGCCGTGAGTCACTCCTGTGGGTTCTGGAGCCCTCCTGGAGTTCACCCAGCCTCTTAAATTGGGTAAAAATCGTAATTCTGACCAAATCCCCTCCTTGCAAAACTGTTGGTTTAGTAACAGTACTTCCTTACAAAGTACTGAACCCCAGACCCTTCATGGGTAGTAGCGGTACAGATTTTAATTTTTTATAAATGATAAAGAGATAGTTGACCGCGGATAATATATAACTTATTTGTGTTATTCTCCGACCACACCCCATACATATTTTCCTCAAGAAAAAATATTTTATTTTTTTGATAAATTGTTTAATTAAACATATCAATACCAACAACCCATATATTGCAGACAAAACTACTATTTTTGTATATTACATAGCAACAGCAGTTTTTTATTAACTTATAAATGAAAATAAAGTTTGGGAAAATATTGCCATCGTGATAAATAAGTGTACGTTTTATTCCAGTTGCCGGGAAAACATTAATTCCAGCTAATAAGTTGTATGATGCGCGCACCGCACTATATTATTTTTTGTAGGGAGCATACTATTTAGTCCTGAACATTATCAGAACCGGTTCTATATTTAGGAGTGCAACTTAAGCCAAAATAAAATGATTCTGTGCAAACAACTAGGAGTAACAGTCATGAATGTTAAGTACCCTGGACTCAATGCAGTCCGGCAGATTAAGCTAAAAATGCCGAGGTTGTTTGGCGACTGTCCAAAAATCACCAAAAGAAGGAGGCAGACCTTTGGTTCCGATTTACGATTTTTTTTAGGAAAAACATTCTCTTCTAAAATAGATTCGATGGCAGAGTCTAGCTTTGTTCACATTAATTTTGTCTTATACAATGGCACCAGTATTTTTCAAATATATTTTATCCTATAGTTTCCTTATACGAAATTGCAAAATTAAAATAAAAGGTCTCCAAAGATATTTCTGTCTAATATTAACTTTGGATATTTCATTTTAAATGATTTCTTCTTAAACAATCCGATTTTATATTAAAAAATATTATTTCTCATAACCAGATATACCTCAAAAATAAATTTTAAAAACTATGCCGTCTAACTCTCTTATTATTTTTTATTTTTCCCACGGCACTAATTTCTTCATAAATCCTTTATTATGAATTAGAAATTCTATATTTATTAAATTTGTCAAACGTAAGTGTGTATTAACATATCGTGTTGGCCAACCAGCCCCGTGCATGGGAACTGTAAGAAATAGCATAGCCAATGACCCGCCTAGGTCTCTTTTTGCCATTGCAATATGAGTTAATTTACTGAGTTAATTATTATATGTAATTTTCAAATATCTTTAGGTATTCATCGATTTTTTTCAAGACATTTTGAACTTTTATCCGGCAATGATAATTCCTTGGTTTGTTAACGAGGGAGATCTTTCATTCTGGATCTTTTTAGTCTCTTGCAGTGCAAAAAAACTCACTGTCTTTTGTAGGATTATTCTGTTATGTATCCACGTAATTTGTCATGAAATCGATAGTAGTCTTTATCTGTTTATCAAATGCTAATACATGTGAGCTAGTAGGCAGAGATTTTTTTAAAGGGAAATCTGGTTATGAGAAGTATGCCCCGTTCTCCCTTCATTAGATGGGAGTTCAGCTCTTACATAAAAGAACTAGTGGTTTCTAAAACTTTGACTGGGTGTTAAGGGCAATAAAAAATTAGCACTACTAATTCTTAATTAAACGGCTCCAAATAAATTTAATCACTGTTATTATTACTTATTTGTTTGTATTACTAAGTTAAAGAAAAGGGTTTTGGCGATCAAAAATACCATATCATTATCTTCCATGTAATGTTTGAGTATAAAATATAGTTTTAAAAAATTTAGGTATAGTTTTATCAAGTTGGTTTATCCGTAAGCTGTATTTGAGAAACAAGACTTCGTTCTCATTAACCACAGTTCTCTTTACAGGTAAGGAAGTATTTCGGTAATATTTGTAAGGAACTATAAACAATAAGAAAAATAACAATTCTATATTTAAAACAATAAAATCTGACTAAATATATTTTAAATATTAATAAATGATTTATGGTTCCAAACTAATAGTTTTTTAGGAAGTCAGGGTCGCAAAATTGTAACATTACAACCTAAAATGGGACTCTCGGTAGAATTAATTAGATAAATAGTAATTTATTTTATAAATAAACCTCCTTAAAATAACATTGCTGGTGCCAACATCAGGCTGGTTCATTACTATACCCCCCGGTGTGCATAAAATATTTATTCAACGTTTTGGGTAGTCGCTTGTTTTCATGAGACTGTTCATCTCGGCCAGTATATATTCTATCATTACACAGCTGAACTCCGAAAATTTACCCGCATTATATTAAGATTAAATTTGTTTATAAATTAGCAAGTACAACTGATACTATGAATTAATAATTCCTAATATAAAATATCCCTGAACAGAGCGCCTCAGTGAAAGACTTTCCTCTTGCCAGGTAGAATATACCGTCAAAAGATCGCACTGCTTTTGTTTAAAATCACATGTTTTATTTTATTGAACAAATGCGTTATGGTTAAAATAAATCTATTTCTCATATTGACTATGCTAATAAAATTATATTCAATGTTGCTTCAACACTAATAATTTGCCATTCTGCGGAAAAAAGCATCCGTTTCCGGTTTCGCTTAACGTCATCATCATCAACTTAGCATCATCAACATTTTATATATTATTAAATTTTGCCATTTATATAAGGTTATGGACTATAAAAACTTGAAGAATATAATTTAAATAGCAGTGAAATAAATTGTGATAATTTAATTTCCTTGAATAGTTTTAACAGTGCACACACTGTTACACATTCAATCAGTTTTTAAATCAAAGTTGATTTAGACGTATGTTGTATTTTGTAGTTAATGCAGATTGGTTTTTAATTATTTAAACCTTACTCATAAAAATATTAAATGTAATTTAATGTGTATAAACTATAATTATTTAAGGTTAGAAATAATTCATAATTAATTCTTTATATTTCTTAGTTCAATACATGTATATCTATATATAAAAATTAATTTCATTTGATTCATTATTTTTTATTGTTTAAGTTGCTGCAAATATAAAAATGGACTATAAAAACCTATATAACAATGCTTTATAATGTATAGAATATCGAATTGATTAAGTATCGTCAAACTTATTATATTTAACAAATTTATTCGGTGAAATCGCTCAGTAACATGAAACAAATGAAATTTCTTCCACATCAAACAAGTTGAAAGAAAACCACAGATTTTTTAAGAAAAAAGTACGAAAGTAAAAATTATAATTTTTAATGATATAAAAACGAAAAACAAAACATTTTTATACACCACAATAACAAGAGAGTTATCTGACCGCGTCCACTACATAGAGTCTCCGTTAGATAGAAGTTGAAAAAACATTTGTAACATGTCGGGAATGAAAAAGTGTTCATGATTGATAGAGAGAAGTCTTTTACGGGAAAGAGTCGATTAAAAAAAAAATTACCATTTTACAAAAAGGCGTCAGAAAATTTCGATTTTACAATAAAGTAGTGTTAGTTTATCTTTAATATTTTGTTTATTTATGTTGTTGTTTTTTTCATTTTTACATATTTAGGATTTCAACGTTTTGAGGTGGTTTTGAATCATCGTAAAATTAGGCCGATCACTGATGTTGATAGAAACCGATATTACACCTTAGTAAATAGACTTTTAAAAAGAAATTTATGACATTCTAATAAAAAAAATCAAGAAAACTACCTCTTGTAAATATTAATTAAATTATTATTATTTTGTTTGTGTTTGTTATCTTTCAAATATTAAATAAATTATTGATTTTACCTTGTTGTACATAGCCCAATGTTGTTAGAAAAATAATTTTAAAATTTTCATCCCAAATATGGGGACATTTACATCTTAGATTGCGTAAATCCCATTTTGAAAGGTCTAATTATACTATACCATGTATATATA
>NW_027106871.1:1738600-1741814 GCF_000696795.3 Halyomorpha halys | reverse complement strand
TATTTTTTTTTTTTTAATTAGCCTCATTATTTATTATGACTATTAACAACAATCTAATACAATTCCATCCATACGTCAAAAATCTTGGTGTTACTATAAACCAAACTCTCTCCTGGAAAAATCACGTCTCCGATATTTGCCGTCGTACATTCACTACCATTATTACACAAATACAAATTACCTTAGTTTGCTACTTCCTTTTGAAACCCGTAGGCTCCTGGCTACTTCCTTAATATTTTCCCACTTTGACTATTGTTGTGCGGTTTACGGGGGTGTTTCAGGGGACCTCGAGGCAAAATTAAAACGGCTGATTAAATGCTTTGGACGCTTAATCTTCGGGATCCCGAGGGACGCCTCTGTCACCCGATTTTATGATGAGTTGAAGTGGCTTCCGTCGTAAATATTTCCTCTACCAAGTTAGTCAATTCCACCGTCCATCGTACATCTCCGATATCCTTCAACTTTAATCCTCAGTACATTACCGCTACACCCACTCTCGGTCTTCAGACCTATATGAAGCTGCCTATCAAACCGCTGCCATTGGCAGATCTTTCCTCATCCGTTCCTCTTCCCTATGGAATTCTATTCTCTCCTTCATTCGTTGTACTAATAAACTTCCAATCTTTAAATCCCGTATTTTCAACCACCTTTTGTCCTCCCAATTCCATAAGAATAACAATTAAAAGTTTCAAATAAGATGTAAATAGATGGAGAGAGAAATGATATTTAACATAAATATTATTGGAATTTAAAAAATATTTATTAAGATATATAAGGATATTAGTATTATAATTTAATTCATTTTATTAGAATTATATCCTTAAAATTTATTACTTGTTAGAGGATTTATTTATTTTTTCATTACATTTTATGCTGGTTTATTTATTTCTTTATGTTCTGCATTTGATAATTCCTATTTTTGTTTAAACTTGTGAATACGTAATTTACATTTCGTTTATTATTTTCAGTTTACTTGTATTTGATTATTTTTCATTTTTTTCCCTTTTTTAATAGAAGTTAGTGAAGTTATTATTTATAATATAAAACATAGTTTTTATTTGTTCTATTTTTGGTGTATACATTCTGATAATTAATTATTATTGTTTCTTTTTTATCTTATCAAATTGTAATTATACTTATGATGGTTTATAATTTAATTTTTATTTTGAAAAAATTTGTATTTTACTCTAAGGCTCTAAAGCATAATTCTGACGCCTGAAATATTATTCTAAAGGGATCAGTCCCAGTATAAATAAATAAAGAATATTGTTATTATCATTGTATTATATCATTATTGCTATCTAATATATTTGTATATGGTTTAAAAACCAAAAAAAGTGTAATTTTAACAAGTTGATGCTAAATGGGACTTGAAATGTTATCCTTAAGTAGAGTGTAAAAAATAAATAAATAAAAAATTCTGTACCTTGACGTACAGGATATGGCATACTAAAAATTCCCCAAGATTGGGCACTATCTCAAAAACATGAAATCCTAATTATGTCAAAATGAAAAAGTTTACATAAACAGAGTTTTCTCATATTCACTCTAATAGTTAAATTCGTAAATCCTTAACTATATCAATCCAAATCTACTTACTACTTCGGTCCAGTTGGGGAGATTGAAGTTTTGATCAATATTAGAAAGGAGAATACGACTGACTCAAGGGCAAGGACCGTGACCACTGACACGTACTGACAGTATCAACCTCGTTAAGCTACCGTCAGTGGAAACATCCGCATTCTGTCTCTTCCCAGCTTAAATTGGCTTCCAGTTGACGTTTTGACCACAAAGCCATTTGGTCTGGACTTCCAAGTTAGTGTCTACTTTAATCATCGTACTCACTCAGCATACTATTATGGAGTCTATAAGTCGCCTGTTGGTTTCTAATGCTTAGATTTACATAGATTTGATCTAAACTCCGTAGAAGTTAATTGTTTTTTAAAAGAATAATTTTATAAGTTATATACTATTTGTGCGGATGTGATTATACCGTTCTATTTACACGGATTTTCAATTATATTTTTGGTGTATTTACTGGTCTATTATTTAATCTGTTTTATATATTTGTGTCTATAAATGAATAATTGGATACATATCGCAACTACTAACTGTCCTTAAATATATTGAAATATTGGCACTTTGGACCCTACTTATAATTTCTCGATATCTTCAAGATCCAGTCAACCACCTGACAAGTTTCTGGAGTATTTGAACACTGTTTTAACTGTTCATTCACATATTCACTGAATACCACATATTTTCAAAAATCTTCTTGAGGTAAAACGCATATTATCCGGATGATACTAGTTCCTAAAAGGAAGGCCTTAATTTTGCAAGATGTAATTCGAGATTTACCTACAAGGATCCGGAACGAAATATACCTCGGTCTAAATTGGTATAAATAAAATTCATATCGTGGCTCTGAAATAGGTTTCTGGCTAGGAATAGAAAAGTTAGTGGAAGGAAACCACATTATTTTGACGTTGGAAGTTATTTAGGTACTGGGTTTTCGGTTAGGAATAAATTATTTTCGACATTGGGAGACAAAGTTTTTAGTGTTTGATATAATACAATGTAATATTGGTATCATAAAATATAATATATTATCGTAATATAATATAGTCTTTGGAGAGAGAATCCGTGTTCATCATCGCGATTTTACACCAACCCTCTAGAAATATGGTTTTCTATATTCATTCTCTAAAAGCATTGCCTTTCGAGTGCCACGATTTCTAAATAATATCTCACGAATTTGCTTAAGACCCATTATTGACCTAGCTAGTATTACTTTGCACATCCCTGTAGGTAAAACTCGAATTTTCAACTTGTGAAATCTATCCCTTAGAGTAGTCCTCATTCGAAACTAGTATGTTTCCGAACAATGAGGAAAATTGTTGAAAATATGGTGTATATTGAACAAAAAAGGATTTGTGAGCGTACCGGCTTGGTCCGGAGGTACTTTCCAGAAATTGCCAGCCTGCAACGCGTGGTGCGCTGTATTTTTACTTAGCAATGAGGAATAATAATTTTTTTTTATTATTTTATTATTATTAATGTATATGCCAATATTTAAATGATCAATCTATTTTCACCATTTATTAGTTTAGCGACCAAATCCTCATATATTATTATTGTTTTTTGTTTTTTTTTGTTCAGAAAATATACGATAAATTTGACTGAGGAAATATAACATATTTATTTGTAATATATA
>NW_027106871.1:1724428-1738535 GCF_000696795.3 Halyomorpha halys | reverse complement strand
TCTAGATTTTTCCGGTTAAATAGACCAGTTAAAACTTCTTTTTATATACCCTGGTCATTATAAAAGAACGGTTTAAGCTATAAAAGTTCCAGTATATTTTGCATAACGTCGGAAAATGAGGGTGACCTTTACACGTTCATACATATTCATATATACATACATTACATTTACTTTATACTAAGCATAAATTGATTAAATTTAAGGCTGTGTTTATCAGGATATTTACTACTTCTCTCGTTGCTAACTTTCTACTCTTCCTTATTTAGTATTTTTTTTGCCGTAATTTAATTCTGTAGTTTAGTATAAAAACTGGGAATTAAGATTAATTACCTCTTTCAGTTATGAAATCATTCGAATCATAAAAGAACTTTTGATGTATAAAATTATGAAAACTATATTTGTTACCTGTAATTCAATATGAATAAGTTGAATTATTATACTTTGGTCCTTCCTTTAAATAAATGATAAGAATTTTTTTAAATACTTCCTGTATTATATCTCTAAATTTTTTTTTCACTTTTTGACTCTCCAACAGAGAATACAGAGTGTACAAACAACACCTATTACACTATTATTAAAAAAAATTCTTATGGCTTACACATTTTCATGCCGACAGTTAAAATTATGTTTTTGCTGTTTTTAGTTTCATAAAAGAATAGTAATTTACATAAATACAAAAAGATTCAATCTCTTTTGGGATCATCTACATTATCTTCATTCCGGAACCAGCTCACTTTCATGATTTTTTTTTTTAATTTTAAGAATTATGTGCTGTATAAAATTTAAAAAAAATCAATACTTTGTGTTAAAAATAAGTTCAGTTATTGCAGAATCATACGTTCTCATATATGTTTCTTTCCTTCTTTTTTTTCGAATATGAAACATGCATGAGAACAAATAGATATTATTCTTTGCCATTTTAATATTTAATTGTTTCGTAGTTTAAATATTAAGTAATAAAATATCTCCACATCCTATATGAATAAAATGAATAAACAAGAATAACACAAATTTTATAAAATATTGTATTAATTAAAAAGAGTTTGAGGTTATTGACTGGTACCGAATGAAGATATATACTGTGGAAACTTCTCTGGCAGTTGAGTGTAATAATGCCGGCAATGGCCACACAGTGGGTTCCTCAACAAAGGAACGATCTCGGCATTGAGCTGGGACAATATGGGCAATGCGCTGCCTCGTGATGAAGACCCCGTAGCGGAATGCGCTTTGTATGGCCAGCATCACGCTCCAATATTAATGTGCCCTCGGCTTAATAAATCATTTTCGATTCGGTGATAGCTGTTCCCTGTCTCCCCGAGGTTGTCTTAGTGAGATATTGAAGAGATGGGACTATCAAACATAGATTACTCGCTATTAGCGGAAAGATTGATACCGTACTATATTCCATATATCATCTTGTCTTGAAGTAATTTTATTATTGTCAAAATTTATTGTTAACATACTAATATTGCATTTAATTGTAAAAAAATAATGCCAATATGAAAAGTTACGATTCTTAAATATTGACACCTTTATTAAAAATTGGATGTTTTTTAAGACTGATTTTAGATTGCTTTTCAAATAAATTTAATATTACTTCCTGATATCTTTATGTATCTTATTGTTTTGTTTTTTTTCAAAATCGTAATTTGCGTTCTAATTTACAAAAACTTCGTAGTTTAAATGTTAAATTCACTATTATCACGTGACTAACATTTTAGCTTTGTTAACATTTGAACCCTGTCAACACACTATAATGAATTCTATGATTATTTTTACCAAAATTTCATCATACTCTTAGTGGCTTGGAAACTTGGCTTAAACTAGTATCCTGACTAGTCTAATAAAACTCACTTGACCTTTAGTTGTCGGATACCCGAGTTTTTAAGATTTTTCGGACTCATTTTTTAAGGCTCCCGGCCGTAATGTACGTATCGAGCTCTTGAGGTTGCACATTATTATGTTTAACTGTACCTATAAGTAAGTGTAAATTGACTTTTGTCAGAGATTGATTTTGTAAAAATGTTTCAAAAATACGATTGGAAAAAGTTTACTAACTCTCTGTTGCATCGTTGGCATAATATGCCAGATTTTTCAAAATAGCTTCCCTGTATTTTTAGGTTTATTGCCAAAATATTAAAAAACACTTTGCGAGTGCAATATTTACGAGCTTAATTTTGAGCTGTGATAGAGGTCTTTATGTTCAATACTTTTCAAGTTACTGGCTTTGTAACAGCAATATTTATTTTTTTTTTAACAATTAATCAAGACTTACAAGGTTTATTTTGGTGAATTTCACGAAAATTGCTACAATCACGGAGATGATCATTGTAAATAACTTTATGGAAAATTTAACGAGCTTCAAATATTGCTCTAAAAGTCATCTACACGAGATATCTAGCTTTCTCATGATATGATTTATTTCCTATTTATTTGACATAATTTCAAAATCGTATACAAATTTAAAAGCTATGTTTATTAAAAAAATATCCAAGATTAATTATAGTTTATCAAATAATGGGATAACTTATTAATAATCAACTTGTTAGAAAAATATGTTGGTGTATGTAAAACTTCATTCCGGCAAATATTGATGGTAAAGAATTCAATTAGAGCTTAATTTAAAGATGCACCAAAATAAAGATTATTTTTTAAGAAATAGTACTAGTCAAAAGGTATTCAAAACATCTTCTGAGAAAGTATTGTTTGAAAAACTTTGTACTGAATTTTGGAAAATATTTAATATAAAAGGTTCTATTACAGCTTCGATACTAAATGATAGGTATCAAATGATTGAGTACTTAATGAAAAAAAAACAACGAAAATTATAGAGTTTGTTTTTCGGTAAAATAAACCGCAAGTTCCATCTTAAATTATCCATACTTACTTTTCAATAATATAATTACTGCTCCTGTTATTTGTTATAGATAAAAGATGTAATTACATTTCAACAGAAAATGCATGTTAGTGTTAGAAAAATACACAATTCTCCAAAAAAAACAAAACAAATTTATGAAAATTTACCGCAACAATAAAATTTTCATGTATCTCTCTATCTGTCCATATACATCCCAAGGGAGTGGTCAACTTTTTATCATTGTATATTTTCAAACAGTTTTAAAAAAAGACACCCCTTTCTTTTGTATTGTTTTAATTTTAAGCCATGTTAATTAACAATCTTTTCCAAGAAAGACGCCCGATTGATCATACATACATTAACCTAATTATCTCTCTATATTTATTTATTGAAGCGTTTATTGAACCACCCCACTTAAAATGGCCTGTTCACAGAACGTTGGCTTGAACAGTTTATCGTCGATTCTCCTCTAAAATATTCTACCTTTCTTAAATTCCTGTATATTTATTACATCGAAAGATTTTATTGAAGTATTTTAGTGATCTCGGCTCACATATTTATCTCTAAACGAGATATCGCTTTTTCAATCGCTGAAAACATTATCTCTCTTGATTTATCTCGCCTTAGATCTGATTCACTCCTTATTAATTTTATGTTGTTTAATCAAAAACCTGTTTTCATTATCTAGTGGATCTATAGGAGCTATACTCTTTCTTTTCTGAACCCGTTCCTACTGCATTTTTATCTTACCTTCAATTTAATCTACCCCTGAAACTCCTTTTGATCGTTTGATAATATTTATTTAGCCGATGTTTCTATTGATGGTGTTCTTTCTGCTGTCCTTTAATCCAGGACTAACGACTTTGCTTTGAACCTTGTTCTTAAGTCTATCAAGGATCTTTACTTTTACCAATCCTTTTTTATATCTTTCAAAAAATTAAATAAAATAAAAAAAGTTCCTATCCTATCCAACTGATACATTCTAGACTCGCAAAAAACGCAAGTCAACTACAAGAAGACCGAAGCATCCACTGCTTCTGTGGCAACCAAAAGATAAAAAAAAAAAACTAAAGCCATTATTGATTCCAAACACCATGATGTTTTCTTAGCAATATATCCTTTTTATCCTTTTTTATCCTTTATTTTATATTAATACTTTATTCATTTATATCTCCTTAACTAATAAACAACAAAAAAGGTATAATCTTTCCAGATATGACGAAAAGTGAATCTTTAATTTACGACTTTTAATGGGTCAATAAAAATTATATAATATATTAATCGCGATTTTTATAGTGCGTCTTTAAAACATACTAATTACTAATTTAAACTACTTTTAAGTAGTGATTAATTTTTTTCAGTGTAATTATTAAAACTAGTTATATTGTAATAGAAATATTAATATTCCGAAATACGGATAATTAAAATAAAAATTCTAAATATACGAGTTTATGATGTTTGTATATTTTTGAATATGACTTAGAGAACAATAATTTGATTTTTTTAAATTTATTAATAATTTTAGAAACATATCTGAAATGTTCTATTAAACTGTCAACTAGTTCTAAATTATTATTTTTAAGTTCTGAGGTTTATATTAATAATTATAACAAATATGTAAATAATATTGATAAATTTATACTATATTGATGTTATTATAAGACAAAATATTGATATTTCAACGATATTCCATTTAGGGATGTAAATATGTCATAAAAATATCAATACTTTTAATACATCTAGGCTAATTGTACAAAGAAATGCATGATGAGTAATTACTCAATTTATTGTATTATATTCTGTTTTTCGAGTATTCTTCAAACATCATCAACTATTTTCAGCTGAAGGTAAGGAACTTTCTAGAAACAAGTCATTTAGTTGTTATTATCACTATTTCCGACGCTATAACAAAGAACAGAGTATCCCAAAAAGTAATTGCAATTACAATTATTTTCCAAAAAAAAAAAAAAAAGTGAAATTTGAAACTAGGAAATAGAATCATAATTTGGTTTAGTAATTTCAACTGCTGTTAAATTTAAAAATGAACCAAATTAATCGCAAATTAAATTGGCAATTGCAATTGTTTTTTTCCCTAACACTGACTGTGTAGGTCTTTCATTCTGAAATTGTATATATTTTTCAACAGAGAGCGATGCAATTCATTACATTTTAAATAGTGTTCACTTAAAGAAAAAAAAGTCTTCATTGACCTAGATCATATTTCCTACTGGCCAATATTCTCATATCTTTAGTGAAAGTAAAATTTAAGCCTGGAAATGACAAGAGACTTACTTGGAATCCACACACAAGAATGAAACGACAAGAAACTGCTCGTATATTCCGATTGCTACAACACTTACTTGACAAACGCTCTAAACTTCCCATTCATTACAAAAAAATTAGTATTCACTACGATAATCAGACCAATTAGGACATATGGAATTGAGCTCTGGGGCTCCACCAAACCATCAAATTCCTCCCGCATCCAACCCTTACAATCCAAAATCCTACGTAAAATCCTTGATGCTCCTTATTACGTTACAAATACATTCATTCACAAAGATCTTAACATCCCATTCGTTGCAGATTTGGCCCAAAACAGATATGCGTCTTTTCATTCCAAACTCCTTAACCATCCTAATCCATTAATTCTTAATATTTCATCCTTAAAAATCACATTAAATAAATGAATAAATAAAAAAAGCCTGAAAATTCATTATATTATTTTGTCTTAACTTAATTAAAAGGAAATCAATGTTTCCAGATCCCTGAGAAATATTTTATTCGTTTTTAAGGGATCATATAATCCAGATGTAATTATACATTTATTTTTATTTATTTGTCGATTGATAAGAACGAATAAAAATACGCCAAACGTCAATGTCGATAAAGGTACTTGTAAATTTTAATTATCATCAAGATTTTTAATTTTTTTTTATGCAGTTTACATCGATAGAATAAATTAAGTATCTGTCCTCTCGACATTAATGATGAGTTAAGGCTGGAATGTGATAAAATGGGAAGAGTCGAATTTAAGAGGAGTGAGCTGAAGTCAATATTGCTGGAATTCAGGACACGAAGCGGACAGATGAACTTCCGATCGTTCTGAAAATTTCCATACTGCTTGGATTTATTGTACATTCCTGCGGTTGAACAGTTATGCAATATAAACGTTTGGTCTTTAATAATTCTCGATTTTAACAAATTTGATATTTAACACTAAATAAAACAAGGAATTCGAATATTTGTATAGTTCAGTAAGTGTATTTGACCTGTATACACCAAGTACACCTTAAGGTAAATATATATTATATTATATACCTATATGCGTGTTTTGTTAGATGAATAAAGAGGTATAGTATTAGCCATACATTAGTCGTAATGGAAAATTCATCTCACTTATGGGCATCGTTCTTCCACAATTATTGCGGGTAGGCGAAGGGCCATATTGTTGGAAGGTGGTCCGGTCATCGGCCACGATGGAAAAAATAGAAAACATCATTGACTTGTTCCGGGGTTCGGTCCATTGCAAAATACAAAGCGGACTAAGCAGTCCATTTATCTAGAACGAGAGGAGCAACAAGACTATTTTATTATTATTTATTTATCACCTTTCCCTGCCTATTAGACAATACGGGTGTTCGCAGCAGTGGGTACAACTCATTGCTGCATATGACAAACATTACATAACTGTGCACACTCTTGCTACAAAATATAAGGGAAACAAGAATAACTGCAACGAAATATGTCACATTAGATGTGGGATATAACTAAGTAATGAGGATGTGACACCACACACATTGGGACGAGTGTCCCAACGTGTCTGATTCTAAACGCTGTGGATTTGATTCCCACATGAATCCAAAACTGTGATAGTGATTTTAGGTTGTTTTTTTGTTCTGATTTCGTTCAGTCACATTCCATATAGTTACTTCGGTGTGGTTCTGAAAAACGGATCTTGATGTTTCCTCTCTGATCCTGTAAAGGACTACAATAAAAATAAATTACAAGTTTTCGAAACACTTCAGAGTGATGCGCCGTCAGTCTTTGAATCGTAGTTTACTCTATGGCGCTGTTCATACTAATATTTATAATTTAATTAATTTTAGACTCGTATTTCCCGAATTTTCCTTTAATAAGCAATGATTATTCGAAATATTGGGGGAGGGAGGATAGAATGGCACCATTTCAAACATTGGGAGGGACACCTACCCCTCCGCCCCTTCTGGGACAGAGCGAAGCCTGTAGATGCTGCCTCTATTAGTTCTTTGGTGCTCACATTTTTTGTACTCCGGTTTTTCACTCAGGTGCAAGTATAGTTTTATTAACTTTACGATTCGGTTCCTCGCTACTATCACTTCGTTAAATCTAGTATTCTTTATAGTGTAACATTTAATTAATAAAGTTAAATTATTTTGTAATCGTGATTCTGACCAAATCACCTCCTTTTACAACCGTTGGTCTAGTAACAGTACTCCCTTACAATGTACTGCCCCCTTAACCCTTCATGGGTTGTAGCAATACAGATTTTAATTTAAATTTTTTAAAATTATTTTGTGATATGACAATATTAAATACTCATAGAATATCAGTTTCAGAATTTTAAAAGCACTGTTACACCTAACTTATTGCAAAAGTATGGATTTAAACCATCTCAACATGTTAATTTTATTTATTTGTGTTAACCGCCGTCGCTAAGTATAAATTAATTGTTTAAAAGTACTTCGTATATCTGGGAGAATTCGTTTGGCAGTATCTTTTGATGCACATGTGTTAAATACTGACGCGAAAACTGTAACAGTTCTATAAATTAAAAAAAAAAGTGGTTTCTTGATTGTCGCTATAATTAAGAGTTAATATTAAAGAGAGAGAAAGATCAAATCTCTTACTTAAAATAGTTCATGTAACTAAGTGTGAAGATAGATATTTCAAGATTCGACCAGTTTCATTATCATAATTTTATGTCATTTATGTAAATCGCCTTCTCTACTATTAGGAGTAACCGTTGATGATAGGGAGGCTGTAATAATTAATTACTGTAGTTCTAATTCTGTTCAAAATTTATTGATTTATAACTCATTAAATTAACTCTTTCATTTAATTTTTTTATGAGTTCGAGCCCGGCCCTACCCGGGATTTTTTCAAGCATAAAATTACGCAATACTCACTCACAATCTTCCCCCGAGCATTTGCGAGGCCCGTCAGCCAATGGGTGGCACAATAATAGGCGTGGGAGTGCCGGACCCACCCTATGAAAACCACGTCAGGAAACGCGCCATGTTTTTCTTTAGTACATCGCGCGAGGCCTTGAACCTCTACGGTCTGTCGCGCCAATGAAAAAAAATTAATTTTGTTGTAATCAAAAAGAGTATAAATTTTAATTCATAAAAAAATTTTAAATATCGTATGTACACATCCAAAATGAGGAAAAAAATGCAAAATAAAATTACGAAGAGGTTATTAAAATAAATATTAGAATAAAAGAAAATTTGTTGAATGATTTTTTCATAGTCACGCTCGACCGTCAGATATTTTCCCAATTAAGAGTACTCACTTTATGAGGCTGGTTGAACCCCAGAGGGCTCTCAAACCCACAGGGTTGACTCGAAGCTGGATTAGAACCCGAGTTCTTGGAGTTGGTAACACAGTGGCTTACTATAGCCACATTGCTCCTCATAAATAATTTGTTTTATTAAAATAAATGATAAAAAAATATATCATATTTAATTTAAAAATTAATTTATTGTCTATCATGAAAATTATTTATTGATCATAGTTTAAAATTTAAATGATAACAATTCCAATTGGACCAGATACAAATGCCTTAGCTGTCTGTAGAGTTTCCTATTTCAATTAATCTTAAAATGAATAAAATATAATTGTTTTGATCAGCCAATAAAATTGGTACTGTTATCATTAAGTCTAAATAGAAAATTTATAGGAATATTTGCCCATATATTAAAGATCAGCAACCATTTTTTAGATTAAATATCGATCAGAAAAGCTAGAAGAAGGGATTATGTCAGATGGATTGAAGCTTGACAATAGACATCCCCGATATTTGTCCGGATGTAGCCCATAGTGCCTTCCCAGTTGCTACACTGATTGAAATGAACCAGTCAGAATAACACATACCATTCAATCACTCGATGTCAATATTTAAATAACATTATTGTTTGCTATTTATATTAATTAAATATCAGCAAAAACAAATAATGTATTTGAATACAAATGCATATTTTAGGGAAATGCTAATCCTTAAAATATTCCTGACTGTTTTTATAAGTTCACCAAACATCTATCTATCTGAGTAATTAAATTCAGGGAAATTGAACAGGAATTCTCATAATTTATTTTACATTCTTACAATTAATAACTATGGTGACAAAAACGTTTATCATACTGGCACAACAAAAAAACTAACTGTGCCGGGCGCATGCCCAGTCAATCTCATTTTGGAATATACATATTATTCAGGCAGTTTTTGGCAAACTTCATTACCTTTTACAACTTTCAATGTTTAATATTATTTTTTCTAAAATACACCCTAAGAGCATTTTGTGAGACTTAGATATTTGGACTCAGGGGGCCTCAAAATGTGTATTAATCTCAATAAAGTTGAAATTTTCACGATTACAATACTTCCTCTTACTATTCCTATATAGAAAAGTGAATGTAGAAAAAAATAAATAAAAATCTCCAGGATTCTGGTTATTCGGAAAATGCCTTGTCTGGGATTATAGAGAGAATATAAAGATATTTTGGAAAAAAGTAAAAGCACTAAAGGGTAAAACTTCCAAAGAGATCAGAAATATAAAAGATGAAAGTGGGCATTTGATCTCACAGCCAGAAAAGATGTTGGATAGATACACAACACTATTATTCGCAGTTCTTTGACCACATACGATCCCCTGAAGAAGCGTTAGCGAACGCTCAGGAAGAAAGAGATGGTGTGATACGATATGGGAGGAAGATATTGAAAGGGCTCTGGATGATTTTAAGATATTGGACAGTAAGGTTATTCCGAACGACTGGGGATATAATATCATAGTGCCAATTCATAAGAAAGATAGTACTACAGAATGTGGTAACTACAGGCCAATATGCTTATCCCAAGTAACCTATACACTGTACACCACAATTCTAGAAAGCAGATTAGCACTGCTATCGCCAAAGTGCAAAAGGACCAGGATCACATTCGCTCTCGGAACTATCGTAGAAGACATGGAATAGAAATCAGAGAAATTATATAGCTTTTCTGGACCTAAAAGCTGCCTTCGATCCAGTGCCCCGATATGAAAACTGGAGGGCACTTAGAGCCAAAAGAATTCCCGCAGACCTCCTCGAAGCGATTAAATCAAACTATCAAAGCCCTAAAGGAACAGTTCGTATCAATGGCCGAAAGTCAAAGCCATTTTCTCAGGAAAGAGGTCTGAAACCAGGAGATAGCCTCAGTCCATTTTTGTTTGTTGTCTTTATGGATGAAATCCACAAAATATATAGGAGAAGAACGTCTTGAACTTTGGTCGGTATGTGGTACATGAGGACGGTACAAGTAGATGCAGACGATATCTTGCTGGTGACAGACTCTGAGGAAAAATTGCAACAGCCCATTATAGAATGGCAAGAGGAACTCGCCCAAAAAGAAATGAGTATTAAAAGCCGCAAGAGCAAGGTTATGCCTGTTGCCAGAGATGAAGTGAACGTGGGCAATGTACACATAGTATGCAATGATGAAGTAGTGGAAACAGTGGATTTCTATACCTGCCTTGGAACAATTTTCAATAAATCCGGCAAAATAGACCAAAAAAATGTCCAATAGGATAAATAAAGAAAATAGTATTTACTACCAGATATGCGATACTATTGTGGGAAAGAAGGAGGTAGGTAAGGATATGAAGCTCCATATCTTTAAAGCAATATATCTTCCAACACTATTATATGGCAGTAAATGTTGGGTGACCCAAGGCAAGCACATGAGCAGGATTACGTCTGTTAAAATGCGATTTTTCCGAAGAATATTGAGCAAAACTAGGAGAAATAGAATAAGGAATGAAAGAATAGAGAAGAACTCCAGATCCCCTCAGTAAAATCAATTATTGAACACCGACAGCTCCGATGGTATGGACACGTCTGTAGAATGGGGGAAGTGCCAAAAAAATGTATGGAAGCGAGGCCGACTGGTAGGAGACCACGAGGCAGACCTAGAAGGAGCTATATGGAACATATCCAAGGACTAGGTCTAGAAGGAGGAAAAACGCTGGCTCAGAAGAAGATGCTTGCCATGGACCACGATGTGTGTACCAAGTGGTTAGAGGCTCCTCCACGCTGAAAGGCACTTAAGGAGGATGAGAAAGAAGAAGAAGAAGGATTCTGGTAATTAATTAATACTCTTAGGTAATAGGGAGTGGGATGGCTCATTGGTAGTACAACTTAGTACTAATTCCAAATTATGTGTTCAAATCTGACTGTAACAGATAATTATTTGTTCTGTTACTGTAGTCCGTGAGTCAACCATGTGGGTTCGGAAGCCATCCAGGTTTCACCCAGCCTCATAAAGGGGGTTCCCTTAGTTGAAGAAAAATCTGGCGATTGAGAGTCATTCTGACTACATAACCTCCTTGCACAACTGTTGGTCTTGTAACAGTACTTCCATACAAATACTGCATCCCTGACTCTTCATGGATTATAGCTATAAACATTTATTTTTTTATTAAATTATTAATAGGCCATTATTAATATGCTCATATATTACATATACACATGCTCATAATCTTACCTATATATGCATGCTCTATGAATGAAATATTTTTATATTATTGTTCTAATTTTATTTCCTTTACAGTTAGTCCTATTTTTTATGCTTTATAGATTTAAAATATAATTTAAAAAATCTCACATGAAAAGAGATAATATAGTCTAAAATTACATCGATATTTTTCTTAGCAGGTGGTAGAGATGTTTTAGTAATTAAAAAATATACAGTTAGCTGGACTTTCTTGTTTAAAAATATTAAATTTTGATTAAAGTAGTCAGGCAAAAGGGAGAATATGTATACACTTATTGGTGTTTACTTTTTATTTCTGTTGGGCGAGGAGAGGGGGAAATCAGCAATAAGAAAAGTACTTAATTTTGCTTTTTACTTATGGTAAAAGCTGTTTTTTGTTTGTTTTTTCTAATTTAAAATAATTTATGCCTAAAGGGCTTGAAACCCATGTTTAAACATAAACAAAAGATTAAAGGAAAAGTAGAATATACAGGGATTTGGGAAAATATTTGTTGATTTCTCCCCTTATTGCCTTCAATATACAATCCTCTACTCTCCCCTTACAGCACTCTACCCTGATGGCCCTCTACTCTACTTTTGGGATAATCTTTAAAAAATTATAATCTACTTAAATTAAAAATTTATGAAATAAGAAAGAATTATTTCTAAGGTTAAAAAGTCTTTGAGATGTTTCAGATACCTATAACTTGACAGGAGCCAAGATTAAGAAAAATTATAGTTTAATTTAAATGGGGCATAATATTTATGAGATAATTAAATGTTATTTATTTAAATGGGCTGAAATTTAACATAGCTGTAGGAATCAACAATAGTTTTATGATGTCAAACTATATCAACTAAATATCAAACTAAGTTCTACTATTTATTATGTAGTTTTTCTTATATTTAATGAGTAAATATTACCTAAGATTTTCTCCATGAATGGCAGTATTAAAAAAAAATGTTTTGATGGCTAAATATTTTTTAATATTCATATCGTAGTTAATATAATGTGTGCCTAATCATTACTTTCCAACATGTATGTAGGGTCCAATATGTATGTTAACGAAAGTTGTAATGGATAAAGTTGTTCATAAACATTCATCGAAATAAAACTATTAAGGAAGATAAAATACTAATTTTATTGTTACTTACCAAAATGTATTGTTTCGTTTTCTTTAAAATTCACTCACTTTCACTTTACAATCACTTCCATTCCTGGTTCTGCATTTCAGCACTTCCAGCTCCTGCAAGAAATCATTTGTGTAATTAATTTCTTGAATCAAGATTTTAGTGAGACCATTGACTAATCTCGAGTAAACAAAGTTTGGGGTAATTAAGTGAAAAGAAGTGTTAATGATATCAATATCGAAACTCAAGATTTACTATGCCTCATCGTTTTTTTTTTATATGAATGTCAAGAATAATTTAATAAAATAGAACAAAAGTTTAATGTTCACAAGATTTATTTTATATTATCATTATTTAACCTTTGGATTTTGATGTTTGTTTTTTTCCAAGCCAGAACCTTACTCGTGTTAGCAACCATAAAGATATTATTAAATAATGCCTATTATGTTGTACTTATTTTTATCTTTTTTAGGGTTTTTATTTTAAATATAAAATATTATTCAAATGCAGGAAATTGTACATAATGCATTGAAAGGTCTTTGCCTCCAAAAAGTTTTTTTGGATAGAGTTATAGTTTTAGATGATAATAGTTTATGAACGATCAATAAGTAAAATATTGACTTACTCTAGTTTATAACACATCAATTCAAAGTGAAGTTAACATAATGTACTGAAGGCTACTAAAATGAAGTTAACTGAGTCTAAAAATTACAAGTGGTTCAGTCCTGATTCATAACACAAGTGTTTTAGTATGGACAATTTTTATTAATTTACCAATTAAAATTACCATATTTTCTACAAATCATGTAGAGAAAATCAGTGTCGTAAATCATATAATAGTTTTGTTTTGTTTATAAAAATATCTATCTCGTAAAAATATTGTTAGAAACACTCATTACACACATGTATGTATATGTATATATATATATTTGTAACTATTTTGCAAAAAACACTAATGTTTCAAAACTGTTGTTACTGAATTTATGACTCTTTGAGTCACATGAGTTACATATAAATTAACTATTATATACATATGAATTGTTTTATGTAGTATATTATTCTATTATCAGGTGGTTAATAAATTCTTAATTTCTCTTAATAATTCTTTACTGACACTTTGATCCATTCTTTTTTCTTCCTCCGCTAACCGAAATCTAGGTAAGGACCAGAAATTGAAATGTAGGACACAAAAAGACACTAATGTATAGAATAGAAAACTGTTAACATTACAAGCTACTCAATTCTAAATGATTAAGGTGGATAAAAACAAGTAAAAGAAGTTTAACTTTTTTTAATTATGTTGCAAATTGTTACACACATTCATTCATAGTGTTAAGATGATTCAAATGAGG
>NW_027106871.1:1714755-1724308 GCF_000696795.3 Halyomorpha halys | reverse complement strand
TATTGAATATTTAGAATATTTATTAAAATTGATTCATCTTAGTTGAGACAGGTACTTCTGATGTTATTCATTAGTAGTTGTTTGGTAATTAAATGTTTAAACTTATGTTTACTTAAATAAAAAAAAGTATAATATGATTTATTCCTTCATGGATCCATCTAAATCGACTAGCATAAAATGGACACAGCTCTCACTAAAAACAGGTGAACTATCAAGGACGTTATATTTAGTTCATCTTTAATAAACCTTTAAATTTTAATAATTTAGCAATTATACAAAAAATAACTGAATCGGTGATTATTAAACTTATTTAAGAAGTGATCTATTGAAAATATTTGACTACATTAGCTTTGATAATAGAAAATAGTTGTTAGAAAAAACATTATTGTACAAATCAGTTGAAACATTGATTAACAAGAGTAATCAATGGTGAATCTAGGAGGCAGCGAAGAGGCCACCTCCCATAGCCCAGCACCTAGAAAATCTAAAATAGAAAATCCAAAATAAATGATTTTAAAATTACAGATGAATTAATAGTTTTACCAATTCTAGGTTCCTCCTTCTCTTGCGGGATATACCATATAGGATATAAACCACCACCAGCAGTTTCCTGTTCTAACCATGAGGGCCTCGTAATATCATATTGCCCAGGGTCCACCAGTTCTACATCAGCTACTGATTGAGGTGCTCATTAATATCACAACAGAAAATATATTAACAGTGAAACTTATAATAAATAACTCCCTCAAATAGGAAATTTAGTATAAATAGTAATGAAATAACTATTAACGATACTAATATCTTCAGGTTGTATCTCAATAACAAGAGGATAATTGGTCTAAATCAGTTGTAAACAATATTATGTTATTAACATTCTACTGCATTTGTGTCTGCACAGAATGAAAATGAACTCAGTAATTTAAAAAAGTAGATAACGCTTGTTTCATGACCCTTTGAAAATTTCATCATCAATGAAAGTGTGAAATTGCTCGAAAATAAAAGTCCATTAAATAGAAATAAACTAAAAGTTTGAACTTTATTAGCTAAATATAATAATATTATAATTACTTATGAAAAGGTATATATGTCATGGTCTTCAATTGTTTCCAGAAAAGATATTGTCATAAAATGAAGCATGTAATATATGCCAAACAAAACATTTATCTAGTTAATTACTTTAATATAAGTAATTACACAATCTTTCACTTCATAGGTTAATTTATTTGAGTACATAAATAGTCTTATTGTCTTACACAGAAAACACTGAGTGTTCAAACTGCTCAAAGTAAACCAATGCCACTTTTATTCTGAGATCATTAGATTCAAATTAAATTCTAAGTAAAAAAAAAAAAACATGATGTAATCTGAATAAAAATAAATAAATAAAATATATATATTTATTTATTAAATCTTGTAAAAATATTATAATAGCTTTTCAATTGCAATCCAAAAAAAAATTATCTAATCATAAATAACGTAACTAAAATATATTATATATAAAGAGATTGTTGTATATTGTTTAAAAAAAACAGTTTAAAAAAAAGAATTAAGATTAATGAATTTTTTAAAATAAACTTTTTAAATATTTAAGATTCTTAAAGAGGTACACGGATGTGCAAATTTTATTTCACTAGAGTGTACATTGAATGATCTGTGCTCCAATCAGACGGCGGTATTCTCTATAACCGAATTAGCGCCCTAAACGGCAGGTGCTAGGTCTTTTTTACTTTTGCAAAATAATTCAGTCTAGTGCTGTCCGGCTTCTGGTTCATATAGGTTATTATCCTCTAATAATTGTGAATACTAGTTTTCTTTTTTATTTCATCTCGTTTTTGTTTAATGTTATGAATATAAAATATATAGTTGTTTCTCGATCCGTGTTGTAATAAAATAGAGTTTGTGAATTTCAAGATGGAAGTCATCAGACTTATGAAGTCTCTCTATTAAAAGGTAAATTTAGAAAAAAAATATTCAAGCATTGCTTTTTTTTATTTTTTTTAGGAAAATCATTTAAATACTTTATCGTATTGCTTATTATATCACTTATAATTGTGCCACATTTATAAACTTTACATTCAAGTATTATGAGATTTGAAATAATTGGTTGGACTAGCAAATAGTGTATATAGTTTTGTAATTAATACTTAAACATGTAATTGATTATTATAAATTCAATAAAAAAAATTTAAAAAACGGACCTTAATGAAGAGAAACAAAAATATTTTTAAATCATAATTTTATTTGCAATGAATAATTTCTAAAAGCATTTAAGTAAAATTATTTTAATGTTCCCTTTTAATAGTTGAAGAATAATTTTAAGATATTTTAAAGGCCTAAATGTCATAATTTAAATAACATAGTAAACATAAAATATCCAAATCAAATTAAAAGCCACTGGTGCCTTACATCACTTGTAATATTAGACCAATGGCGTCTACTTGGAGGGACGTCGTTTTAGGAGCAGGTAAGGAGAATGACATCTTCACCTATAATTTAAAAACTTGAAATGGAGGGATATTTGATATTTAAGAGTCTACTTCCAATTGCAAAAAATATGGTAAAATATTATTCAATCAGATTATTAGTATTGAGATTGCTTACTAACACTATTTAGAGTGGTAAATTTTCCAAAAAATATTTTAAAAAGAACAAATTTCAGGAAATGTTATTATAATAATGTAAGTTAATAAATCCAGTCAAAATTGTTGGGAAATTTAAAATTGTGCTTTATATCCTCAAATACCCCTCCTTGCTTTTAAATTTTTGTTTTATATGTTACAGGTACATTTTTTTTTTAATTAATTGTATTTGGATAGTAAAAAATGTTAAAGATAATTACTGTTGCTGTATGTAGAATAAGAAAAGAATGTTATTTGTACTCCAATATAACATTAAACAGCAAATTTGATATCTGTAGTTCTCCTTTAGGAAGAACGCAGTATCTTTCTAACCGGAAAAAATCTTAAGTTACAATATTTATTGTAACCTCACCGTTTTCTAGGACCAAATATACTCCTTTTAAATTTTTAATATTATTGAATTTATCGTTTTACATAAAATTTACTAGTTTATCAGTTTATTAAAAGTATTTTGATCAGTGATGTTCGAATGATGGTTATGAGAGATAAATTTTTTACTGCAACAATTAAAATTTACGTGGTTTCAAAAATTAATAAAAACCTGTTTCAGTTAGCTGTATATGTGTAGTTTAAAAACATATATGTATGTATAATTTGTATATTATGCTTACTACTGTTGAGAGTCTTAAAACATTATGTGAGTAATAATAAACAATTTTCCAATAAGTAAATATTTTTAATTTCTTTAGGTTTATAAATAGAAAACGTTTATAATACTTCTGTTACTCCTTTGGCTCGTTTCGGAATCTGTATGTCTTAATTTTTCACCATGTTTACTTTGTTTATCTATTATAATAAATCTAGTTGGCATCTTGTTAAATTGACGTGTTTCGAATTTAATATTTATATCTATTATAGATTAATTGATAGTACATCTTCTTAAATGAAAAAAATATGACTCCTCTATTACATAAGTGTTGCACTATTATATTTACAGGATTGTACTTTTTATTATTTTTAATTTTTTATCATAGTATACAAAATATTTGCTTTCAGCCTCCTCAGGCTTATACTTATGTTAATTGGTTATTCGAGGGGAGTGGATTAGGTTAGTCAATTAAGGCTCTGCGCTACTAACTCGTAGGACCGGAGCTCGAATTCGGCTTTGGTAGATAATTATTTATTTAATTATTTAATTTCACTGTAGCCGTGAATCATCCCTGTAGGTTCAAGAAGCCAGCAAGGGTCCACCCATTCATATAAAATGGGTACCCTTAGCTGGAGAAAAATCAGACGGTTGTGTGTAATCTTGTACAAATCACTTCCTTGCACGCTATAGTTCAAAATCCAATAATTCTTTACAAAATACTGAACACTTCATGGGTTTTAGCGGGATTTTTTCATTGCTTAATCCAACACATTTACTTTGAAGTTATTTTTACCTAAATTAAATATAAAGGTTTTGATAGTATGTCACGTATCAAATAATATGTTGGATTTTAATAACAATTATAGGAAACTATACAGATTTCTTAACTGCTCTCTCCATCTGGCTGAACAAAAATACGTAAATTGAATTTACAGATTTAGTTAATTCAGTCTGTAGAATAGTAGTCTATTTTTATGATAGTTTTAAATTTTTTTCCAGTGAGTTTTTATCACACTTTATATATTACTCTTTTTTTTCGGCTAAGACTCCCTATACTATAAGGAGGTTGGAGTCCTATACTCCCTACTGCCTAACCATGGTTGGGGGTCAAAGTTCTTCATTTTTTGGGACCGTCACTCAATGAAAAAAGTCAACGTCCCAGGCCGGATTCGAACCGGCACCGCCAATAGACATTAATTGGTAAGACTGTGTCTTAACCACTGAGCTATGGGTGGCCCAAATTACTCTTTTATGATAGTGTCTAATTAACTGCAATTTTTTTTTTGTGAAATCGACTTTATTTCCTTCGCGGGATTAGAAATGTATTTACTAGTTGATTGTAAAACAATGTAATTTTATTTACGAAATTTGCCATGGGAAGGAATTTTGGTCGTTATAACTCTTATACTTATTTAGTTTCCCCTTGGGAGGAATAATTACACAAATGCTGATTGTATTTTTAGAAAGCAAAGGACGATATAGTTTTTCTGGGATGATGTCTACTCAACAGCTGTTTATGACTTGATGATATATGTTTATGAGATAATAAGCTCCAACATCATAAATCTGCACTACCACAGCTTTAGTATTCTTTGTGTTATTTTACGCTGATAAATATTCATTCCACTAACCATAAAAATCTAAATGCCCTTTTCATCTTAACTAAAAGACGATTTAAGTTTTTATTATTACAAATTAATCCAGCCGTTTCATATGTTTTATAATAAGCTTAGATATTTAGATTTAATTAGCCGGATGAGCAGTTACATAATTCCCTTCTTTCACAAACCATGCCAGTCTTAAATACTTTTAGTACATTTTTCTATAATTTAGGTTTAGGGAACATACTTATTATGTTAAATAGTTTTGTAATTTCATAATATTTTGTCTAAATAAAAATTGTCTTCATATTTTTTATTGTTACTTCATATATTCCTACTACTTTCACGTCATAAATGTAAAAATTTGAGATATTTTTTTAAGAAGACCAATGAAGTATTTACATGGTATTTGTTACTGTGAGGCTGGTATTCATTATTTTATGAATTAAAAAACCTTGAAAGTTGCAATCCACAAGTAACCCACAAGGTCAATAAACTACAAAAATACTTAAGTTGAATATACAGATTTAGTTAATTCAATCTGTAGAATAGTAGTCTATTTTAATGATATTGTTTAATTGTTTTCCAATGAGTTTATATCACTATTTATTTTACTCCTTTATGATAGTGTCTAATTATTTTCCAGTCAGTTGTCATTACCCTCTAAATTACTATTTTATGATATTGTTTTATAGTTTTCAACTTAGTTTATATTACACTCTAACATATAACTCTACCCTTTCTTATTCTATCTACATAGCTTCCTTCTATATTAAATATTTATTTACCATATAATACTAATTTACTTATTAATTTTACTATTTATCACTTATCACATCAATTTCTTTCATAACAGAATAGTTTGGTCAGTTAATGATTTACCTTATTTGTTATAAATTTCATTACTTTTTATTCTATATCGTAATAACTACTACCGCCTTAATATCATTAATTTATTAATTATTATGTCACTTAATATATCTTCATGGATAATTCATAGATGCGGTAGGTAATGTATATATTCTTTTTATCGGTTCATTTATCATTATTATGTCAGTTAATACAATAAGTCGGTTTAGTATTCATCTTTAACTTCCTCATTATTTTTATTTGTGTTTTATGTATATATTTATGATTTATGTTTTATGTTTGTTTTTACTGATTTTTTTTTATTCCTCACCTTTATATATATTCTATTTACATGTCACTTTTATTCTCTAAAATTAGGTTTACTTATTTTAGCCCTGAAAAGGGGTTCGAAACGTCGGCTATTAATAAGTAGTTGAAAATATTTTTCGTTGTACCTTTATAAACTGAATCGATTATACACTCTATTAGTATGATTTCAAAAGTAGCGCTAACGCTTTTGATTAAAATTGATAAACAAATGTAGAATCAAGTGATGTATAATATCAGATAGGTTTTATCCTCATTAAGGTAATTTTATCTTCAGTAAGGCTTGAATGATGAATTTAAATTACCTTCAATTTCGTTAATTTTCAATAAATAATATGTTACCATTAGTATCCTTATCATTGTATAAGTAAATAAATTCTCTAAAGGAAAAGATTATTAAATAATTATCTTAAATACTTAAAATGTTTATAATAATATACTTATTATAATTTTTTTATATCTTTATTGAGATTTACAACTAAACAAAATAATAAATTTAGTAAATTTGCTCTAAGTTTACAATGTCTCGGAGGATTGTCAGGAATGGATCAGGAAGCAAGGTTAAAACTAGTGGGCTTAGGTGGTTATAATGTAAGGAATGATATCTGGTTCAGTCTAGATCGGTTACATAAGGAACATTTAGGTATTTATGTGTGATTTTATTTGTGGCAATGTAAGGAGCATTGAGGATTTTGGATTGTAAGGATTGGATACGAGAGGAATTTGGACGTTGAGTGGAGCCTCGAAGCTCGACTTCGTATATCTTGTATAGGCCTTGTTGTGTAGATCAGTGTTTTGTAATGAATTGGAAGTTTAGACCGTGTTTTTTTTTAGTATTGAGATGACTGCCTTATATAACATTTCTCTTTGCATATTTTGATTTATTGCATATAACATTTCTTAAAATGTTCATAAAATAATGCATATAACATTTCTCTATTTATTTTATGATAGTCAAGCCAGTTGATTACTAAAAGTAATGCTATTCCTGTTGATTATACCAAACAAGATCCACTATAAGAGCGTGCAAAATTACTTCTGCACGTGTAGCGGATCCTTTCCTTTAGCTCTTCTGTTGAAGATTGTAAGATATAAGGAAGAACACTAGGACGTTAACCAACTGGGGTAGCATGATGGAAACCCATAAAGGTAAAGAGAGGTGGAGGGTTAAGGCTTCATCGGAAGCTGATGGCCTGTCTTCTATCCAAGATATTAGAACATGTTGGATAATTGGGTGAGACATGAAAGTACGGGTAGCATGAAGCTGAAAAATCCTTAGATATAAAACTTCATTTTCTCATATTAATAAGATGATCAAATCATTATTTTGTTTAATAATTAAAATTTTATATAGTTCACTTAGGGATTCAGTTTTCCCCTTTTTTAAAATCTTTTCCTACTTGTTATATTCAGTAGTTTTTACAAGAAAGTTTTTATTTGATTACTTTAAATGCGGTATAAAAAATAATCAGAAAAAAAGTAATAAAGAGTGGCTGCTCAACAAGTTGCTAATGAGAGCATTAGTTTTGACTAGTTAAATACATTTTTTTTTATACATTTCCAGAGTATGTTCCATCTCTCCGACAGATTTTAACTGGTATCTCCAAGTATCCAATTAACTGGTACCTTTGCCGAATATAGAAAATTGTTTAAAAAAAATAATAAGCAAAGGATGGTTATTTTATATTGGCTCAGCGTAATATAGGAGATTTGGAAATGATTAAAAAATGAATGTAATAAGAACTTTGAATATACGAAACAATTTAAGTATCAAAATAGAAAAATTGGATAATATCGTTATCCACTTAACTAGTTAACCATATATAATATAGTTTAACTAAAACAGCTAAGCAGGAGTAGCAATAAATACAATAGTATGAGAATTAATTTAATTTTAAATAAATTAAGTTAAAATAAACTGGTTGAAGTTAATCACTGAATCAAATTTTGATATTAAATTTTTACATTTAAAGTTGACTCTATTGCTTAATATTATCAAATTGAAATTATATTGTGATGAATCTGAAGATGGATTAGAACCCGGGATGTCGAACATGTAAGAGAAATGTTGTAAATCAAGCAATATTATGCAAAAATAATAAATAAATAAAATTTACACCTAATAATGGTAAACATTATATAATTAAAAACAAAGGATGCCCATAGAAACGTTCTAGAACTTGTCTTAAATTTGGCCTCTAAGCATCAATAATTATGATTATTTCGAAAGTTGTAACTTAATCTCTGATAAGAGTAATAGAGATTGTTCTGAACAATTCTTATCTTCTCTCCCGGTTACCCCTTCTAAGGTTCAGGTTCCCTTTACTACCTTCTCCTCTTCCCCCTCTACTGTTTTTGGACTTGCGAGCCTCGCGGACTAGCCTGTTAAAATCTAAAAATATATTGTAATTGATAAAGTTAATTCATTGGTTGTAGGGCTAAAATTCACCAGGCTACAAGCCATTTCTCTCCTTCAAAGCCAAATGCAACCAAAATATAAATCTAGCACAAGCGCCATTTTTCAATAGTAGTATCATTAATTTATATACAGGTGTTCCTTTGTAGTAAACTATTACCAAGACTTGGAATTAATTTTTAAAAAAATTAATCTTTGGAATGAAAGTTGTCTCCTTGGTGTTTTGTCTTGACGGCATCCATGACCACTTCTGAAAAATTGAAATTTAAACAAATAAAATATATTAACAGAAAAAATTGTAAATAAGCTATTGCACCCATAATGTATGCATACGTCCTTGTGTGGTGAAAAAATGACCTGCAGCAATGCTCTAGGTGATAGGTGAATGAACTATTCATCCCCTTATGGTGGTGTCGATTATATTACTGATATAAACGTGACCCACAGAGTCATCTTAGTTTAAAAGGTGTTTACGGTGACGATAATATTGAAGGATCTATCGTAAGTCGTAAGTTGATGAAAAGCACCGGATGTCACCGCAACATACGATAAACATCACTAACTCATCAACGATTTGATTCTAAGATATCTCCGACGCCAAATAAATCCTGTTAGAGACAGTAAAGCCCCAATAATCCTATACATGACAACGTCCTTCTACACACCTCGTACACAAAGGCAAAGCCTCTACAAAAGTTAATGTTCAAATTGCTTTCACACCCTATTTACTTTCGCTATCTTGCACATCATAATTTTTAGTTCTTCCCTATACTCAAGAGAGACCTTAGACGATAATGTAAAGACGTTCATTAAATTATGGATTCAATAATCGTCGGAAACATTTTTCTGTGATAATGAAATATATTGTTGCACCTTGGGAGAAATGTGTTAGGCTTAACGGAGGTTTTAGTTGAAAAATAAATATCTCAGTTTGAAGCTTAAGAAGTGTACAGTAAAGTGTTTTTTGCCAAATTTTTCTCATTATTTTTGTTCGCGTTCTACGTCTACATGAGCATTACTTTGCAGCCTATTCTCGCAATTTCGACGTATGACAGATAGAATTGGAGGGGAAAAACAATAATTAAATGTGTTTTATTTAAAATAACAAACAAAAAAACAGCATTTGATAGTA
>NW_027106871.1:1713195-1714705 GCF_000696795.3 Halyomorpha halys | reverse complement strand
GGGGGATGGGGTGATAGACTGGAATACTGGATTGAAGGAAGCAGGTTTATTGTTATTTCTGTACCCGAAAGATAAATTAATTTAATACCTGGATTTACTGCACTTTTAACGGGAATGAAAATGTTCATGTTTATATTTACTGAAAATTAAAACTAATTAAATTTAAAATCCACTAATAAGTATAGAATATTTACTAAGATTGATGATTAATAACTTAAAATTAGAAATACATAATTAAAAAAAATGCATTCACTGATAAGTAGTTATATAAAATTATGCGAAAATGAAAAAAAAACTAAAATATAGTGCAGTGCGCGCATGAACATAACATCCAAAGTATTGTGTAGGCTAGTTGGATCTAGCTATTTTGTTATTTTTTGAAAAAAAATAAAGACCAGAGAAAGCGAAAATTATGAACAAATAATTTTATTTTGCTGCTGCTATAAAATTTCTATTTTAAAGTATCTTTAGGTGGGAGTAATAAATACAAATTTTGAACAAACTTGTAAAATGAATACGAAATGGTAATGCAATCAGAATGAACGAGTGGTCTCAGTTTTTCCCCTATAAACCGAATGTCCTTGTTTTTCCTTTTCCCCCTTTAGTTATTCATGAAATCATTTAATATTTTGTATGTATCAATTTTTTATTATTACTACTTAGAGAACAGTTTTTCAAATAAAAAATATTGAAGGGGAATTTTTTTTTTCGTACCCTCCTGAGAAAAAGATTTAAATTAGTAATCCATACATACATATGGCGAGGTTTGCTATATGTACAGCTGGGTATAAGGATACCTTAGATTGGATTATTAGGTTATGTGAAGGGTCCATTGATGGTTATAGACATTATATATATATATATATATACAGCTGGGTATAAGGATACCTTAGATTGGATTATTAGGTTATGTGAAGGGTCCATTGATGGTTATAGACATTATATATATATATATATATATATATAAGATAAGTATTCTTTGGGGGCTTATTGTTCTTAATTAAACAACTTTAATGAATTTTCATCAAAAGAATTGCAAATTTAAAGTTTGATTCTAGAAGGTAGATTCTATCAACTTATTTTTGGGACATACAATATTAATTTAAGATGTTTAACTGTGCGTTATTCATATTAAATATGAATGCGGATATTTAATTAATGAATCATTTTCGATTTCGAATTTATTTTCATAGTTTGCGTTGTTGAATTGATATATTTTTTATGATTTTTTTTTAATTGAATAGAGAAAGCTTAATTGAATTGAAACTGTTAAAATCCTGAGATGTGATTCCTGCTGACTAGAACAGATAACAGCCCCGGGCAGATCCGATCCCGAGAGTCTTAACGAGGCCTGTCCAAGCAGTCACAGAGGGAATTAATCACAGCTCAGGAAATTCTCGACATCAGTCTGTCGGTATCAGTATCCGCTTGCCAATTGCATTCATGGTTAAGTTATTTCTGATTTTTATTTCTGTATTTTTTTTTTTTCCGAACCCTCTAAAAACAGAAA
>NW_027106871.1:1706160-1708225 GCF_000696795.3 Halyomorpha halys | reverse complement strand
TATATATATATATATATACAGTTACGGTCTGAGTCAGCTGATCCAATATATATAAAGAGATGTACTTAATGCGACGGTATTCACCACATTGGACTTGAAGGCCGCATACCCACAAATAAAAATGCACCCTAAGGAACAACATGACCGAGAAAGAATTGACCGAGTACCTCATTCCACTCAAGAAAGGCAAGAAGGTAATCATCACTTCCATGGTGAAAGACAATACCAGGCGGTGCATGGAGAAGCTGCAGCAGGAGCGAGTGCTTGCTTTCCCAGACTTCACCCGGCAATTCACTATGGAAGTGAGTACAGGCTGAGAGCGGTCTTGTCTCTGGAAGGTGAAGAGGGAAATCGCCCAGTGGCGTACACCAGTTACGGCCTGACAGAAACGGAGACCAGATACAGTGCTCTGGAACAAGATCTCTTGGAAATCGTGTTTGGCAGAAGCTTTAGGGTACACACTGACCACAGACCTCTGCAATGGGTGGGGAAGTTGAAGGAGTCTTCCGCTAGAATTACGCGTTGGAAAGAGCTCCAAGCACAATAAACTTGGAAATAATATATAAACCAGAAAAATGTGATAGCCGATTGGTTGTCTCGAGCAATTACTGTAAATGCAGTAGAAGAGGAAGCCGGAGAACCGTCTAGGCAATTCCTGCGGGAGCGGATCCCGGGAGAGGAAGAACAGAATGTGGCGGGGAAAGATGATAGGTAGAAATCTTCGTCTAACGAGAGCTCGGAGGAAGGGAGACCAGTATATATGGAGGAACTGGAGGACATAGTAAACGACAAAAGGGTGCAGATAGTATTGAAGACGAGAACCACTGGATGTTGACCTTGGATGGAGGGTGAGTGCAGCAAATATGGGAGGAGCAATATCACGACGATTTGGTCACAGGCGTGAAGAACGACCAGATCTGTAGAACGTTGAATAATGCCTCTTAGCCTGGAAAAAAGTGTCACCTGTACGTGGGAAATGAAACCATTTGGGAGAAGATTAAGCGGCTATGGTGTGATGAGCGCATAGGAATGGACAGGGCATTCGCCCGATGCAAGCTGATGGTGGAAACCGTTCGGGAAGACGAACGCCAGAGTGAAGTGACTGTCGCATATCATCAGGGCAAAACCAATCATCGTGGAATCTCGGAGACCCATTAAGGGCAAGGCAGTGAACGGAGAGAAAATATACAACAACCATGTTGCACGAAGCACGTTATGGGAGAAGGCACGTGGATTAATGGAAAAGGAAAAAAACCAAGAAGGTGGCACAGGAGAATTTAAAGGTTACAGACAGGATGGGAGGGATGAAAATCGGGACGATCGTATACAGAAAGTTGTGGTCTAATAAAGGTAAGAAGATACAAAGATACGAGGGTCCATTCAGGGTGCTAATTATAAGGGACCACAATATTGTAACAATAGGAAGTTTCAGAGAACACAAAAAGAGGAGAACTGTCCATATTGAAGAATTAAAACTTCCGGAAATGACAATATAAAAACTGAAGAGTTCTCTTACTAGATAAGATTACAGAAAATGTAGTTATTTATTCTATTTATTGTTTTAAGGTTGTTATTGATTTTTATAAATTTTCTTTTTTTCATTCTATGTTTTGGATTTCTGTAAATATTTTATTTTTCATTGTAGCTTGTTCATTTTACTGTATACAATTTTTAAATTTTATTCTTAGATTTAAATTATGTATTTAATGTTTATTTAAGGAAGGTTGTGATTTTTTACAATGATAAATATATATAGAATTTTTTTTTATTGTAAATAGTTTTTCATTATTCTTTAATTTTCTATGTCATTATATTGTATAATATGATTTTACGAGGATTGTTCATAAACTGGTGGGGGGAGTTACGTTCTGGGTCAACTGTTACTTCGATATCTGCTGTCTATAAAGATAAACTGATCGAATGTACATAAAGAGATGTACTGAACCCAATAAAGCCAGTATTTTACAGGAATTGAAGCGAGTCAGATCTTATTCCTTCTTCCCTTTTTTAACATTTTGCTTTCGCCGATACTTAAGTGTTACACACACATATATATATATATATT
>NW_027106871.1:1700190-1706089 GCF_000696795.3 Halyomorpha halys | reverse complement strand
AATGGCAGATAAAAGGTAATAATAAATTAAAATTTTCCAACTGACAAAACTTTATTCAGTAATCTCAATTCTTATCACTCTGAATTGTTAGGATAGAATTTAAATTTTTTGCGTTTTTATTACTTTTTTAATTAAAATATTACAATTTTGACCTAGATATTTTTAATTTAATTTTTTTCTCGTTAGCTCAACCAGCTGGTATTCAGGGACCCGTTTGTACTAAGTGGCTTGAGTGTTTCCTTCACTCTGTAGTTTAACAACTATTTGTATTTAATTCAAATCGACAATGCTTATGCGTGGAATCTCTTTTAATATCAATTATTCATTAAATTGATAAATTACCAATGGATTAAAATATTTAATATTGTAATTATGGTTATTATGTTGAGGGATGAGAAAACCTTCTCCACCTCAACGCAAAAATACCTTTTGTGTATAACCCTTAAGTCATCGAGAAACTTTATACTTACAAACTTTGGGCTTTCTGCAAAACTTTTATGATACAAGGAATTTTTTGAGATTAAGATATTGCCTAATTCTAGAATATCATTTTCATTTACAAAGGTATTTGTAAACGCCGACAGCACGTGAATCGTCTAAGATTTACAAATAGTTTATTGCGAAGTTTACAGGCAGTCTTTCGTTAGAATACTCTTTAATATTTCTTCACTTGTTTCTGTTTAACTTTAGTCAACAATGTGTATTTTCTTTGGAAACAATAAAAAAAAGTCATAAAATTAAACTATTGTATCCCACACGATTTAAGGACGCTAAACATCCTTCCTTTTCATTTTGGAGGGTTCTATTTCTTTCCTGATTAGGAAATATCGTTTAGAACCAATCATGTCTTCCTACACAAACTTCGCGCCAACAGTAAAGTAGCTTTGCTATACTATCTTTACATTAGGATTCCAAAGATGCATTCTTTTGATAAGGATTTAAATAACATGCTGATATATATAACTCAAGTGTCGTCAGGTTCGAGAACTCCAGAAAAGAAACAAGGAACAAGTAATGACACTCCTAGTTGCAACTGAAGCACTATTTTATTTAATAGCTCAGTCAGCTGACTCAAACCGTAACCCCCTCACCAGTTTACGAACAATCCTCGTAAACTAATACTATATAATACAATAACAAAAAAAATAAAGGAAAACTATTTACAATAAAAATAAAATCCTATACGTATATCATAGTAAAAACTGACAAGCTCCTTTAAGTGAAACACAATTTAAACTTAAGAATAAAATAAAATGAGAACACTCCAGTTACATTGTTGTCATTGGAAGTTTTAACTCTTCAATATGGACAGTTCTCCTCATTTTTGGTTCTTTGGTACTTTCTACAGTGACAATATTGTGTTCTCTAATAATTATCACCCTGAATGGACCCTCGTATCGCTGTATCTCCTTACCCCTGTTAGATCCCAACTTTCTGTACACTGTTGAGTGCTCCTATCATGTCTGTGAACTTTAAATTCTTCCGGCCACCCTCCTGCTTTTTTATTCTCCGTTCTTTCTCGTGCCTTCACCTATAACTTTCTTCGAGCGACATAGTTGTTGTGTATCTCCTCACCGTCAACTGCCGTGCCCTTATAGTCTCGCCGGTGTCCTCGAAGCCCAAAGAGGATCTCAGATGGTGAGAACCTCGCAACGGTGTGTACGGAATGATTATATGCCGCTATAGCCTTAGACATTACCACATCCTGATCCAATCCTTTGTCGATCTGATATAAGCAAAGATGGTCACTCAACGTGCCGCTCTATGCTTCCTCTGCTCTTGGGGTGCCCTTGTGTGTTGAGATGCCATGCTACGTCCAGGTCTTACGTATTTGATCGAACCAAGGCATTGTCGAATTCTCTGCCTGGATCTGATGAGAAACGCACTGGATCTCCGTAGAATTGGAACCACAATCAGAGAGCTGTCAATACTACTTCCGACGACTTGTCCTGCACCTGGTGCCCTATTGCCGCCTTGCTGAAGATATCAAGCGACCAAGTTCTCCCATCTCCCCGGTAAACCTCTTATGGTAGGAAACTGCCTTTCTTAAATCCTGGGTGGTTGCCGTGCGGACTTTGATCCATTCCAGCGTCGTGGCATGAGCTCCTGCCAAAGAGACTTCTGGTAATGGCTCCATCTTCTGGTTGGTTGGCTGCTGCTGGAAGTGGGTTGGTGAAGTTCTGACCCTCGATGTTTAGAACTGCTGCTTTCACTATTCCGTTACCTGCTAATCTATATATACTATTGAGTTAGAAAGTACTTGTTATATGGATGCAGTAATATACGAGATCGCCCGTAGTTGGTTATAACGATATTAATAATTTTCCTATTTCTCTGTTACAAAATATGAGAACATATCACGGTTAATATAATAATTAATTAAATTATACTATTTCAAGCGTAATTTATGTGCTTTATTCTAGAGGTTCACTTTACAATGCCATTTCTCTTAATTGAAATGGAATTTTCGCAAAGGAAATCAATTAATTTGAGTATGAACGAAGAGGAATATGAAGTGAAGAGTCAACTTCTGGTAAAGCTGGGCGGTATTTACTTATGCTTTACATACAGAGCGGTATTCGCTAAAATATTAAGGTTATGAATAGTGATGAGGAAGAGTTCAAATATTGTTTTAGTCTAACATTAGCAGCTATCTTTGTTTAGTGATTAATTTTTCAATGTTCTTAAGATATATAAACATATGGGAGCACGGTATCACTGTGGTAAGGCACGATGTTACTAACTACTAACTCCAAGGACCCGGGTTCGAATCCGGCTGGGAGGAAAATTGTTTTCACCCCTCTGATGAAAATTGAACCCTGAGGGCTCTGGAATGCACTTGGGGCCCACTCAGCCTCATAAATTGGTTACCCTTAGTTGGGAAAAAATCTGGTGGTCGGGGATGATTCTGACCAAATTACCTCGTTGCACAACCGTTGATCTAGTTGCAGTGCTTCCTTACAAATTACTGCATCCTGAAATTTTTTTTTGGGTTGTAGCTGTAAAGATTTTTAATTCATATATATATTTTCTATCTCGTTAGAAGCTCAATTCGACCCGTTCAATCAATTCAAACCATTAAAGTTTCATCATAAAATATTTATTTTCAAGACCAAATATTGTAAGGTCATGTTTACAGATAAACTCTGAAATAAAGATACGGAAGATACAAGTTGTTTAAGAATGTTCAGCTTCGCTGTACTGTTTAGAAACCAGACGGCCTGCCTAGATTCGAACGGACATGAACTGTAACAACTTCCATTTAAGTTGGAAAGCTGTGTCTGTTGAGTAAATCTCCATGGTAATTGAAAGTCAAGATCTGTTCTGCTAGTTATCTCTTGAGTTGTGTACAATTCTGTCACCATTTCTGGCTAATAGATTTCGGAATAATTCCGTCTGCTACTATTGGAAATAGTTGGTATACTAACATCTTAAAACCACAATATGGACCCAACTCCTCGTTTACAACTGTAAAAAAATACAATTTCGGTTTCCAATATTACTCTAATGTTTTATATATTAAAGTAGGACAATTAGTATTATATATTATATATAATTATATATTAGTTAAACAATAAGTAAATCGGACAAATGGAATATTAGAACAAAACGAAGCGTGCTCAGGGAAATGTAATTTGTCAAAAAAAGAATTAAAAAATGCTGCCTTTATTAAGATTAGCAACGAATTCAATTTTATTACATATGTTCATACCTTATATTACACTCAGCCTTCGTGTGACTGAAATTCTTTCCTTCGATACAACGTGGGCACACCAAAATATCCAAAACGCTTTATAGGTACAGATAAATCTTTATTCGGCCATTAATTCTGAAATTAAATACCACGTTTACCATTACAGAGCATAAAATTAGGAAGAATAAAAAACTTGGAAATTTTAAGACAAATAAAATATTTTGTAAGGAAATCTCAAGAAATAAAGTGGTCTCGCATTCTAATCTTTTGCATAACCAATATTAGAATCCTTTCAACGAACGAAAAAGTATTATTATAATATTTGAATAATACTTGGAATAACCGATAATAAAAAAAAAAATACATCTGTGTATTTAACTGTTCTATGGCTTTTATAATTTATTTATACTAAGGCTCTAAAAAGGATTATGCTGTTTTCAAAAATAAATTTACAATTTACTTCAAGGTTTGAAGCTTCTTTTTATACTTTTTTGTCTTTTCACGAAGATTTTTGGATATTTTGTTTTTTATGTACATATAATTACAGCCAATGGAAGGCCGAATTTCTACTTTTTTCAACTCATTTGAATATCATTAAGATTTAATGCTTTATCTGGCATAAAAAAACAGTTTCAAATCAAGAAACATTTAACAAATGTTTTATTATATGTCTCCGGTTCTAATTTGTTTACGAATGCGCAGTTTCGGTACAATTGCGCATAGTTTAGATAGTCCTTAATAAACTCTTCCTAAGTTTAATGTATAATCCTCTTAACATCAATTCCCAAACATTTTTAATCTTTTTATGAAAACCGTATTTAAGAGTTTAAACAGACGTTAAAAACTTGAGTTTCCTAAACCAAATTTGTTTGGTCTAATTTACTCGAAGCTTCTTTTGATTTCTATATACTTAAGCCCATTTTATTTGAAAGTTAAATTATCGATTGAAATTTGCAATATTGCCTTCCTAGGATGATCATCTTTCATATTCTGCAGGTTTGTCTTTCACCCATGAATTGCAATACATATTATTTCAGTTACCAACTGGAGGAGGATGATTTTTTTTTTGTATATGTATATAAGTTGTTTTTTGATGATTTAAATTTTAATGAGTTTTGTACTCCAGGGTTCGTTTTATTTTTTCTATCGCTGGAGAAAATCAGGTTTGGTCGTTAAAAAAAAAAATAAATGATAAGATATGATTCAAAATATTTAGCCTGAAATTTCAGTAGGTTATTCAATGGTGGCGAAGTAATTACCTGACTGTAACTAACTAATTCGGTATAATAAACAATTATCAAGGCTGAATATTACTTGGCATACATTTTTTGTATTAATCAAAATTTCACATTTAAAGTGATAAATTAAAAGAGGTTAAATGTATAGAAATACTCTCTAATTTTCATGTTACTCAGATTATATTTATTCAGAACTTCCTTAATAATGAAAAATAATACTCTGGGGAAGATCAAAAGCTGACTTCATTTACTAGGACTCCTTTTATTTCGAACTTTTTATTATCTTCTCTGCGTACCTTTCTTTTGTGCGTTGAAACTCATATGCATTTGAAAAAGGTTCTCTGCCAACCGCATTGTTTTATAAAGAGCCCCGTTATCTTTAAAGTTGATTGGAAATATCTTGCTCTGATTAACAATTAATTAATAGGAGTCATTTTTATATATTGACTGTTGGCAGTTTCTTAGCTGTAAATTGCTTGAATAAAGGGCATAATTTTTATTTAAAGGAATAGGAGTTATTTTATTTCTGTTACTTCTTAAATATCCTTTGGAAATTTTAATACTTCGTTGTGATTCGATTTTCTGTTGAAAGTATCATTTAAAAGATATAACATTCTTTGGGTAATATATATGCATTAATATACAAGTCTTAATGCAATATTAAATTTATCTAAAGATTTTGAAAATATTTTAATAACGTAATTTTTTTTAAGAGTAAAAATATTCAGTGGTGCAATCGTCCCACAAATTCCAATCACTGTAAAAATTCGCATTTTAATGTTTTCAAGGGTGAAATTACCGAGTACCAAACTTTTATCGTGTCTGGAAATTCGTAAGTTACCGAAGCCGGATATTTTACAATTTTTTTTTAAATATTTATTTATTGCTATTTACAACTGTACATTATAATACATTTAGTAAATCTGATCTAAGTTAAATTGGAGTGTTACAGGCGTGTAGAGAAACT
>NW_027106871.1:1696452-1699545 GCF_000696795.3 Halyomorpha halys | reverse complement strand
TATTATTAACAGGCAGCACACATGTGTCATCGGCATACGTGGTGAGGATAGTGTTAGGATTGGTTGGAATGTCAGCTGTATAGACGGTATAGAGGATGGGACCAAGGATACTACCTTGAGGAACACCAGCGGACTGAGAATAGAGGGATGAATAGGAACAATTGTGGTTTACTTGGAAAAATCTATCAATGAGAAAGGAACAAATGATGAGAAAGTATGTAGGAGGTAGGGATTTCCGGAGTTTGTAAAGCAGTCCCGGGTGCCAGACTCGATCAAAAGCTTGTTCTACATCGAAAAAGACTCCCGCGCAGTACATTCCGCGCTCCAAAGAAGACGAAACTACGTCCACTACACGATGACATTGTTGGATAGTAGAGTGGGATGTTCGAAATCCAAACTGGTGATCATTGATTATATGATTGGAATCCAGGATGGGGTATAGGCGTTTCAAAATGAGTTTTTCAAGGATTTTGCCCATGATCGGTTATAGAGAGATAGGGCGATAGGATGATGGGTATTCTGGAGGCGTTTGGGGTTTGGGGATCATTTTAACTATAGATAATTTCCAGGGGTCAGGAAAATATGTGGAACGGAGTACGGCGTTTTATATGTAAGTGAGGAATAGGATAGCTTTCCGAGGGAGACGTTTTAGAATGTGGGATGTTAATTGGTCGTATCTAGGAGTTTTGCGGGTAGATAATCTTTGAATGATACTAGATATTTCAGAAGGATGAAATGCTTTAGGTGGGAGGGTCATTTGGAGCGGAATATTTAGTTCTGCTTGAATACATTCTAGATGAATTGGGTTAAGGATATCAGGATGTGGAATAAAGGTTTTAGAGAGGTGTTGTCCGAATGTTTGTGATTTTTCTGTGTCAGTTCTGCTCCAGATTTGGGATTCGGTGAGAATTGGGTGGTGGTCCTCCATAATGATTTGTCAGTAGTTGTAAGATTTTCAGTAAAGTTAATTAAATTTTTAATTTTGTATTTTATGATTTCTACTTTTAATTTGTTAGTCAATTTGGTGTAATACGTTTTGTCAGTTGGATATCTGGTCCTATGCCACTTCGATCTTGCTTGTCGTTTTCCCTTACTAAGATACGAAGATGCCGTGGCAGGTTATTTTGTTTATTGTTATTTATTAGCCTATTAGCCGATGTGTTGTCAATTATGCTTGTTCTTATTGATAATGTGAGTTATTTTACGATTTAAACTCTTGTTTCCGTTTCTCCGTTTTTTTTTTCTTCAATTATTTATAAAATTCTTCATATTTTTTATTGTTTATTACTGCTAAAAATGGGAACTGGTTATGTATTTCAAATAAAGAAAAAAAAAGAGGAAGATTTTTCGAAAATTCATCAATTTAACCCTGTTTGACTATTTTAATAAGGATAAGACCTATCTTATACTATGCACCACTTGATCGTTCGAGCTTTTTGTGGAAACTCTTAAAAAAAAAGAAAGAAAAAAGGTGCAGGAGAGAACTCTGTGATGAGGTGGATTCAGACCCATGGGGTACACCTTACAAAATAGCGCTTAAGAAACTTTTTAAAGGAACGATGAAGCTCCCCACGAGAACAAATGTTGTAGACAGTATTGTCAGAACCATGCGAAGTAAGCGAGGCGGCACTCAGCCATTTCCCTCCATGAAGTAATGCCTAGCGGCGGTCCCGTGGAGAGGAATGAACCGGTGTAGGGCGGTGGTTTTAGTGGGTAAAAATCCCACACACGGATAGGTACGGGCCTATCCGTGTCTTTTAAAGATTTCCACCGACCCTGATTAAAAAAAAACAAAACAAAAAAAAAAACACGCAAACCGGAATAATCGATTTTTTACTGGTTCCAATAAAACATATTTAGGCCAAGTCAATACCAAAGAAATATAGTGTACAAACTGGAGTTTTTCAAAAGTAAATTTGTTTCTTGAAATATTTTTTCTAAATTTATTCTGCCACTTTCAATTTCATATTGGAAAAATTCGTTATTGCACATTTTTGATAGGCCAGAAAAAATGAGCTTTATTGACCTTTGTTATGAAAATATTTTCCCATAAAAGTGTACATGAAGGTGCTGCTTTTGTCTATGTTTCATTGACGTATGGAGTCAAGAGACTTCTGGAAATGTGTAGCCAAAATAAGGTGAGAACAATAATCAAATTAACTACTATGAATCAGAATTACAATTTATTTATAGGGAAAAAATGATGGAATAATTAAGACTTATATATTTACACCTAAAAATTAAAAAAAAAAAAAAAAAGAAAAGAATAACTTCTCATTCAATTCAGCACCTAAATAACTAAACAACTACAGACGATTTAAACAATTAAGAGGTTTTTGGACAAAGACGGCATTATCTCACCATTGTGCAGCGTGGCTTTGTGGTTACACACTGTGGTTCTAATTACAAGGACCCTGGTACGAATCCGCTTATAACAGATAATTATTTATTCTGTTACTGTAGCCGTGAGTCAAGTCACCGTTTGGGAGCCATCCAGGGTCCTCATTATGTGGGTACCCTCGATTGGGGAAAAATATTTTGGTGGAATCTGATTCTGACCAAATAACCTTTTTTCACAACCGTTGGTCTGGTATGAATACTTCCTTACAATGTAGCGCACCCCTTACGCTATATGAATTGTTGGGGATACAGATATATTTATTTAGTTGTTCTATATCAAATAGTATTTAGATGATTATATCAACATATCGGATTCCCTCGATAGTTAAAGTTAATCAACTTGTAGAATTTTACTTATTTATGGGACAAATCCTCAAGCAAACAAAGTCAAAATATCATGTTGAGAATAAACATGTTTTGTAGTGAACTGCTGATGGTGTATCCCCTATCTCCTATAAATCGCTAACGACGTCGTTTGCAATGACTTTCCAGATAAGATAGTACAGCTGAGGTTGATCTCTTGTCGATTTTGTTGTAGAGATCCACGTTTGCTTTTCTTCACGATCTATGAGGTCTTAAGTCCGTGACCGTTGGGCGCCGTCAGTCATTTGTGTAAATATGCAGTAAATGATTCAAATAAAATAAAAAAGTAATATAAATTAAGAATTAAAAGGTTTAATTAATTTTATTTTA
>NW_027106871.1:1692662-1694751 GCF_000696795.3 Halyomorpha halys | reverse complement strand
ATATATACTACAGTATCCTTAGACACCGAATACTTCTACTTTTTATATTTTTGCAGGTTTTATCCCTCAATGTGTTGCATGGCTAAGTCAGAGCGTCCCTCCACTTCTCCACGTCCCACCAGTCGTCCTCCTGAAGTCCCCTGCGGGTCAAGTCCTCCTCCACGCAGTCCTTCCACCGGGTTCGGGGTCTTCCTTTCCTCCATCTTCCTGGTTGTTTCCATTAGAGAATGCTCTTCGGCCATCTACGTTCTAGCATCCGCTGACAGTGCTCAAACTATTGCTGTCTGCTCCTTCCAAATCCTCTCCGGAACTACTTACGAATATTTTTAATACAATTAAAAAAATATTCATGCAATGGTGTATTAAATAATAATGCATAATCGTTAATATCATTATCTTAGAAAAATTAATTCTCTAAAACAACATAAATATTATTAAGAGCTGTAGGACCTATCGGTTTACCACAGTTATCATTGGAGGAGGTATGAAGCGCATGGCATGGTCTAATCAGAGGAAGGCTTTAAGGAAACCACAACCTGGTCTTATCGACTACTCCCCAAAAGATATAAATTCTGGCTCCCCGCTCCTCAGAATTCCATGCGGTGAACATTAACAGCCCAGTATCTTGGATCCTTAAAGCCTTTCTTTAATACACAGCCTAGTCTCATATATTTATCATATTCGTGTTCTTATTCTTAAATACTAAATCTTTATAAGGTATGTTAATTTTGAAATAATTATAAATTTAATATTTCTCCGACTACGATAACTGAAATCCTTTTATTTTTTTTATTTTTGGAGGGCTTGAAACAAGAATATGAAAGCCCACATAATATGAATTGTTTAGTAGGGCAGTTTTGAAAAATTCTACCATTCTTACTTAATGTTCAGTATAATTCTATATGATCATAGCTAAAGTTGTTGGAATTGTGGAAATAGAAATACTAACATAAACTTTTAATGGAAAAAATAATAACAAATGGAAGATGGTCCAGGTGCGGTCAAATAAATCTTATATTTATTATAGTGATACACTATTTATCTCTATTTGAGTTTTATTTGACTGCACTCCTTCCAATCTTCCATTTATTATTATATACGGTCAATCAGCGATCTTCCAAAAAAATAATAAATTTTTATATTGATTGTAAATATATGCAGTAATTTAAAGAACTGAGAATATGATGATTATAACGTTATTAATAACAATTCATAAATGAGAACAAGATTGTACCAGCATTGAATGCAAGAACTAATACGTTTTATTCGATAACATTTAGTTTCTAATTTACTTGACTAGCAATGTAATAATTCAATTAATTCATCACGTTTAGATTGATTTATTTTTTAATGAATATTTACATTAGTTAACATTTACAAATAGGCTGTGAAATGTTCAAATACTCAATGTAGAAATCCAGCTATTACCAATCTATCTTTTGGGTTCTGTACAACACCGGCCCAATGTAAGGGCAGATAGATGACATGATCCTCCCATTAACGTATTTGGAGCTCTGGTTGTACGAGTTTGAAACTCTGCTAGACAATTTGAAACTCTGATAGACTAGTATATACTTGTTCAAATACAAAAAAAATAAAATCCTACTAAAATGACTCCCTTAGAGGATACCTTGTCAAAATTTAATTTATTTATACTGTTATGAAGTATACTGATAATCATAATATACTTTTTTAAAATTAAACGCCGGGCAAGAGCGAGGTGGCACAGAACAAGATATCCTTTCGGACAAAACTCATTACAATACATTGACTAACAGACTAAAAGCGGAATTAGAAAACACAGAATACAAAATTTCCAGAACATAACAGAAAACATAAATACCACTGACAAATCATTATGGAGAACTACTAAAAAGCTACTAAAATACAAATCCTTCAACCATCTACTTCTCACTGAAAATAAGACTTGGACACGATTAGATGAAGAAAAAACTCAAATGTTCGGCGAACAACTCTTCAAAACTTTTAACCCTCACCCTGATATCCTTAATCCAACCCATCTTGAACATATTGAAGCAGTGATTACAATTCCACTCCAAATGACCCTACCTCCTAATGCCTTTCATAC
>NW_027106871.1:1690415-1692530 GCF_000696795.3 Halyomorpha halys | reverse complement strand
TATAATGCTACACTCCGATCCACCAATTTTCCCGACCCTTGGAAAATGCCTATACTAAAAATATCTCCCAAACCCTCCAAGCCACTTGAATATCCATCTTCCTACCACCCTATTTCACTCCTGCCCATTATGGGCAAATCCTAGAAAAAACTCTTATTAAAACGTCTCTATCCAATCCTTGACTCATATCATGTTATTCCTGACCACCAGTTTGGATTTAGAACATCCCATTCTACCATACAACAGAGTCATCGAGTGGTTAATGTCATATCTTCCACATTGGAGCGCGGAATGTACTGCACGGGAGTCATCCTCTATGTTGAATAAGCTTTTGATCGAGTCTGGTCCTCATCCAGGTCTGCTCTATAAACTTCGTCAATTCCTACCCCCTATATATTTCCTTATAATCCGCTCCTACCTCTGATAGAACCTTTAAAGTAAATCATAACCTAGCCTACTGATCACTCTTTTCTCAGTCCGCCAGTGTTCCTCAAGGTAGTATCTTAGGTCCCATTCCTTATACGGTTTATTCAGCCCGGTTTACCCACCCTAACACAGTCCTAACAACATACGCTAATGACACATGTATACTGTCTGTAAACAACGACCCAACTAATGGATCACAAACACTACAGGTTCACATAACATCTATTGAAGAATGGTGTCAAAACTGGAGAATCAAAATAAATCCTGACAAATCCCATTAAATCACCTTTACTCTCCATCTACCCTCCTGTCCTACAGTATCCTTTCTAAAATCTCCAATAACGCCCGTTGAACAGATTCAATCATTAAAAAAAACTTTTTTAAAATTAATTTTAAGATTCAATCGATAATTTAATTAATTAAAGATACACTTTATATGAAGATATGTATTTATAATTTTTTCCTCTCTCTCTCTAAATTATTATTTACGAGACTTAAGACGTTGCCAGTTACTATAAAATTTCTATCATAAGTTAGCTCATGTTAGTGCCTTTTTAAATTCCATCTAATCTGGAAAGTATTAGAATTGACGTTTCACAGTGATTGAGTTTAAAATTCGAACTGATCCTTTGTTTAAAGTAGGTATATTGATCCTAAAAATAGTATATTGAGAAATAAAATTTCTCATTTTTTTCATTCATTTTTGTAAATTCTTTACTTGATTACTATCAGGATTTTACCCGACTTATTGAATGCAGCTTGTTTTTATTTTAATAATCTGGATATTTGTTCACAATATCAATAATTCTTCAACTTGATAATCTTACTGAAATGATTGAAGAAACAAAATCAATATGTTCACAAATATAGAGAAAGGCTTTATATAGAAAAACAATAAAATTCATGAGGACTGAAAGAAGCACTGTGATGAGAGATCGTAACATGAGACTATACGGAAAGAGCAAATAGGGGCCTTCGAATATCTTGGAGACAAACAACCACGGTTAAATCGACATTGAAGTCAGTGAACGGATAAAAACTGTCATTTTAATTCGAACAAAAAAGAACCTCTGTTCAAGAAACAGTCAGCATAGATCAGATGATTCGCAGATCCTAATTAAATTATGAGAAAAAAAATATTAAATTATGAGACTGAGCGGATCGGCACAACGTGACGAAACCCAGAAAGACATAGAATGTGAAAAGAAACAACGAACATTGTGTGGGGTGAAAAAGCGAGGCTTTCGGCCAAAGGTGTGTGCACGGAGTAGTATATAACACCCACATTAGATAAGTTAATAAAGTTATAGTTAAAATCTTACCCGGTGTTTCCTATAAAAGTACCCACATTTACTCAAGCATGTTTGATCATAAAGCAACACAAGCTATTTTCCTCTGGTAGCTTAGTTGTTGAAGATGATGCGATTAATTAAGTACGTATTTAAACTTTTTCTCTAACTCAGAAATAAAAACATAGTTTAGTTGATGGTTAAAGATGAACACGAGAGTAAATGAAAGTTAGTCACATCAAAATTATGGATGTTTATGAGAAAGTAAAATACGTAAAAAAAAGAGAAAGTGTATTCAGTAGTTATTTGTCCAAATTTTATTTAAATGTTATGAGTGAGTGAGGAGAAGATGGTTGGGGGTGCGGTCAATGAAACACAAATAAGTATGACTAACTTATTT
>NW_027106871.1:1687609-1689497 GCF_000696795.3 Halyomorpha halys | reverse complement strand
AAAAAAAAAAATTGAAAATTACATTTTTAATAAATTAACTATTTGTGAATATGTTAATGATAAGTTGTTCTTATCGGTTTTTAAGTTGACGGAAGAAGGCTCTAATTGGATATAGAGAAATGTTATGAGATTTTTTTCATATTTAGGGAAGGTTGGAAAAATGGGTGGGTTTTTTCCACTAAAAGATTTGTAATTCAGGATAGTTTATGGAACTATCCAATAAACGCTATAATGTAGTTTAAGGACGAAATAAAAAATCTTCTAAAAGGCGTAATAATTATATTTTAACATTCAATTTCAATAATCCCCGCGAGGAATGTAAGAATAGTTGATCGAACAGATCAGAATATTAAAACAATGAAACTCAGGATCAGTAATTGAAAGCCTTTTATAATCACTCATCAGTTAGCTTTTTGAATTCTCTAGCCACTGACAGAATTCAGTATAGATCTCAAAATTAGCCAATACAAGCTTATCGGTTAAAGTTTAATTCGATGGAGTCCTTTATGAAACTTGGACGAGCGGGCCTGTCAAAATATCAGAAGCTACCGGCACTGCAGGCCTTCGGGACCAATCCTTTATCCCCTTAATCATATCCCCAAGTTTCCCCTCAATCTATTCCAGTCCCGATTCAATTTCAACTTGGGTTTATCAACTAAGTTGGTTACTACTGTCTGTGCTCTTCGGCTCTCCACTGTTTTCAAACTTGAATCAAGTTTAGCTGGAATCATTGGCGACCTACACAATTAAATGCCTTAAAAGAATGTAAAATAACTACATTGATATTACAAATATTTAATACTAAAAAGGAGAAAAATCTGTTTTAATAAGGCTTCAAACTATTAAAATGATATCCAAGTAACAATTATGCTATGGCGTTGAGGTACCAGTTTTACGCCTTATTTTCTAAACAACTAACCAACGTTTAAAGATTTATTTTATTAACGTTTAAAATAGAATGGTTTATTTATATGGTTTCCAAGATGCTGAAAATAATTATAAAATTGGTTTTATGATCGCGCGCTTGTGTATCCATTCATTATAGCTTTTAGGATTTCTGCTCATTAGAAATATGTTCAAATAAACTTAAATCACACATGAGTCAAGTAACGTGTAATTGTTATCACTAAGGCTCAAGAAGCAACTGTAATTACAATTATATACCATCAAAAAGTAATTGAAATTGAGAATCAAATTAAAATATTCACTTGTCACAAGGAAAACTATAATATGTTGGATGATTTGCTAAAAAGAAAATTGAACCAACCAAATTAAAAGTCGATTTTATTAGTTCGCTGAATTACAAAATAAATCATTTATTCTAAAAGAACCTACAGGATAAATAAATATAATACCAGGAATGCAATAAGTACCATACGTAGGTGTATATTCTAATATGTGGGTGATCTGGGAATGTTTATTTTTTATCAAATTTCCTGTTGAAAACATCCCCCGCTATATTTCTCTTTTTCATTATTAATTAACAAAGATAGAATTAGATTAATATTTTATTCGTTTTATCCTCATTACTCGCTTATTTAATCCAATAAACGTAATTCAATAATCTTCCGTGGAATCGTCAACATAATTATAAATATTTTGTTCAAATTAAGGAATTTAAATATGCAAATTGAATCTATTAACGCAAGGGAATAGACCAAATCACCTTCTTGTAATATTTAGAAACAGTACTTCCTTACAAAGAACTGAATCCTTAAACTTTCATGGGTTGTAGTGGTACTGTTTTTTTTCCCTATTTAATTAATATAAATTCATATTAGAAGAGGAAGATTTGTTCTCAGGTATATTTTATTTTTATTTCAGTATTACTTATTTTGATCAGGTAATTTTCTTGAGTTAAGATTGGTGAAAAATTATTTTTTTTTTT